>NC_044499.1:38218314-38453314 GCF_902362185.1 Chanos chanos | reverse complement strand
CACTCACACAGATATAAAGACTTCCACACACTTTTGGTCATTCACTCCCGTGCACATCATACACACACACACTCTAACATAAGCATCGCTCTCAAACACACTGGTCCAAAACCACAGTCCTCTCAGGCACTCTCACACTCAGGTCCACCTTGCGAGGGTAGCCATGTTTGTTATGCAAAGCACAGGAAGAGGGAAGAGCCTGTTTCCCACTTTACAACAGCCCTTCACTGACACCTCCACAGGCCCCTAAAGCCCGGACTCCCCCCTGCCAAACTCACACAGCCGGGGCTCCATCCCCCACCTGAGTTCTACTTTGAGGGGACTGTTAGGCAGGCCAGGAGGGGGTAAACTAAGAGAGCCGGGGGGTCAAGCAAAGGGAAACCAGGGATGGCCTCTAGGCTTTGTTACATCCCCAGGACCCATTCAATGTGTGTGTGTGTGTGTGTGTGTGTGTGTGTGTGTGTGTGTGTGTGTGTGCCTGTTGAGGAGGCTTTAACGCACAGCCAATTTGTTACGCTGGACGCCTCACAATAGCACAGGGGGGAGAAAGTGAAGTCATACTTGAGGCAATGCATGGACGCCTGTGGCAAAGGTCACTCCACATCTCCCCGCTACTGTGTCTGAACCCAGAATAAGGGAGAAGAGAAGAGAAGAGAAGAGAAGAGAAGAGAAGAGAAGAGAAGAGAAGAGAAGAGAAGAGAAGAGAAGGGAAGAGAAGAGGAGGGAAAGGACAAGGTCCTGAATGAGGAGGGCAGAGTGGTAGCCTAGTCCATCTCCTGACTTGGCACTTTAAAATGGACTTAGAGAGGAAGTCTCTGAAAGGATGGAAGATAAATGAAAATTTCCTCCTCCGCTAAGCAGCACACACTGGGGGGAGACCCTTTAAACGTTAGCAGATGCCTTTTAAAACATCGAAACAGTGTGTCAACTAACTGGTCTAGGACACATACACTCACACACACTCACACACACACACACACACACACACACACACATACAAACAGTGTAGTTTACATCCTACATAATTATGGTTCCATCCTAAGTTAATGGGAAAATGGAAAATATTTCAATGGAATATTTAAAATTCCTTAACACCCTCTGTTTCACTGGCTGAACAGGAGTCAAAATATAGCCTGCAGAGTTGAAGAAGTTGCCGGTAGTAACAAACTACATTTTTCAAAGCATATGTAGGTGCATAGAACTGGGTGTTTGTGAAATGGCAGTGAATAAATGTGCGAGAACGCTAAACCATCAGCTGGTTCAGCTCAATTTCAAGGTGTAAATCTGAACTTTAAAATGTCTGAAGGGCTAAGACATAACCATAACAAAGTCGCTTTGAAACATAAGTTAAGTAACCCCTGTTATGGAAACCACTACAAAGTGCAGTACACTCATGGTGAGCTGGTCTGTTTATTTTCCTAGGAATAGCTATAACGGTCAGTCACATTCCTTTATTCCCAAATTGGGAGGTCAGAAATTCCCCTCCGATATTCCTGAAAGGAGCAAAGAGGAGAGAAGATAAAAAAAAAAAAAGAGCCAGTCATGGCCCACAAATGACAAACACCTGTTGTCCTGGAGAGCGTTAACACCTCCACGTTTACGGCCTCCACTCTGGCTCACCTTGATCTCAAGAACCTCAGTAAAGAGGAAAAGACCCAGAGAGTCGTTAGCATCCAGGACAAAAAAATCTGAATGAGACAAATAAGGCCGTCGCCTTTTGGCACATACCCACCAACACGGGAACTGAGGCTCCGCTGCTTCTGAAATCACTCCACTAAAATATTAAAATGCCACATTTCACACACAAAAAGACTAGTCCCGAATATGTCTGAGGCATTGTCAGTGAGGCACGTGTCTCACTGAAGCAATTTTATACACAACAGACAATGCCTAGAATTCTCTGAATGTAAATGACATTTTTACTAACAACTATGCAACTACATTTTGTTCTTGATCCAGAGTTTTTTGAGTTGCTATGTGTTAAGGAAGAAGAAGAAGAAGAAGAAGAAGAAGAAGAAGAAGAAGAAGAAGAGGAAGAGGAAGAAGGGGGAGGAGGAGGCGGGGGAGGGAGCAGTAGCTCTAATTAAGTTGATATCTTCTGAAAAATTCTTCACCTGACATCTAACAGACCCGTTCTCGAACCTACAATTTTTTTCACCCCTAATTCAAAGCAACAAGCACACCACAGAATTTTCACCTGAGAGTTAAGTGCTACACCCAGTTCACCGAACCAAACACACTCCCTGAGCCAAGATTCATCACCTGGGGACTAACTCCACCCCTCTCCACCTTTGCCCAAGCTGGACTGACCAGTGTTAACCCACTGTTTCCTTTCCAGATAGACTACATGCAACACCACCCACAGTGAAGAACTGGACAGAATTTTAGTATGCTATCATGTCAGGTCAAAGGGCAGATAAAACTATATTACGAATTATATTGGTGTGCATAGGCAAGAATAACTGTCTGGCAGAACCAATGACTAGGATGTACCTGTCCCTGGGTCTGGACATGGAATGATTTCTATTCAGATGGAAGCCAGATGTTTTAACTGTCTGCATGTAATTGATTAACATCAAAACTTAGCCTCCCTTCCCAGGTGACAGCCATCCTCTGGTTCCCTGTACAGAGCTCATGGGGCTAGAACACAAATAGATAAGTAAATATAAGTTCCTGTACACACAAATATCTAGGGATATTTGAAAAGGGGTGTAAGTGTAACGCTTATTTTAAACGATACTTGCACCTCAATTCAGGTTTTTATGCAATTACTATTAAAATGGTACAACAGATGTAAGAAAACAGTTACTTTATTAACCAGCTATGTGCTAACTAACTGTGAACACAGGTTTTCTGTGAAATACAAATACAGCCGTATCTGATTTTAGAGAAAAATCATCGCTCTATAAGCTTTTCACTCAACGCTTGGACCCTGAAGCGGCCATATTCCAATTATACACGGTCTGATCAACACTCCTCGTGGAGCGAGGGGGAGGGGCGTATGCTAATAACGCAGAGACGCTCACAGTCGGAGAGCGTCCATCTCACAAGCGTGCTAAGACCGCTGGTGCGCTGTGAGGTCAGATTTATCCCGTGACTTCTGATTGATGACCGGTGAGCGGACTGGCTCGTGCAAAACACATCTTCACCTCACACACCATAGGCAGCGCAACAGATGTTAACAGTTACTGTGATTTGCGTAGTTAACTACCTGTCACAATGGTACACGATCCAGATTTGGACGTAAGACTCACAAGGAAGAAAATAGGAGAATTTTATTTTGCTATCACTCATCTAGATGAACAGTAAATAACACGCCACAACTCCACTTGGTGAGGGATGTCAAGAAAAACACGACCATTTTTAAAAGATCAGTTCCATCCAGCCCGAATAACTCTTATATTCAGACATGCAAGAATAAATGAACACAAAAAACATGACATCGACAAAAACGATATTCATATTATTTTTATAAATCTCCTCAGGTACTGTTGTACTGCTCAGGTGCGTCTCTCGTTCCTCGCTACCTGCACTGCAGTGCGCACCGCCATTCCAGCGCCTTACGTTGCAACGTGATGCAGCCCTCCACGACGAGTCCCTTCAAAGCAGGACAAAACAAAAACGATACAAAAAACTGTTTTTTCTTTATCGCATCAAACTAAAAAAAACCTTGCGCAACCCCCTTAAATCAATGTCACCACTTCCCACTTTGTTGATCGGCCATGAGACGCAGCATAAACAAACGGTCAACACCTTCGTGTCAGCACCGTTCAGAAGAGTCTATTTTCATACATCAAATCAAATCTTCACGGCGTTCACGAGGAGCACGTTCTATCCGCTGAAAGGAAGAAAGAGAGAGAAGGAAAGAAAAAAACCCGCTAAACTGACAGCATGCGGGAAACAACTAAAACTCCATATTTTTTCTACCTGAGTAAGTTGTCATGCTGCACCGCACCGAGCAGACGGGTTTTGGTCTTTCGAAAAGACGGATCGTCTTTCGAAAATCGAGTTCTTCAGTGAGTCAGCGAGTTTAACGACTCCGATAGTAGATGCATCCTAAGCTTACGTGGTTTAAATAAATGAAAGCGTCATCCAACCCTCTCATTCAGGTGAACTGGCTATGTTTACAGGTCGGTCTATTGCAGGGGAGGCGAAAGCTTTGCACTGTCTGACTACCTGGCGCGCGCATGTCGTCAAGAAAGAGCACAGGGTTTGTCACTCGGCAACGTCCGTCAGAAATATCATATATGATTTATCACAAATCAAAAGTAAACCATGTAATCTATTCTGGTTATGTAGTTGAGTATGAAGCGTTATCTATCAGCAACCCAGGATGTTCTATCCGCCCGCAGTGCAAAAAAAAAAACCATTCATATAATCATTCAGCAAATTTTACTGCAACAACACAGACGGTTTTACTAAGTATATGAGCTACATTACACAAAAATCCCATCAGCAATTTCATTTATTGTTAGGAAACTAAATTAACTCTTAGTTATGCCGTGGAAAATGTTATCATCCTTGCGACGTCCAAAGTGTCACTTGTCGTGATGATTGACGAAAGATAAACACTCAAAAAGAAATAATTCAAATAAATAAAAATAATAAGCCATGTAAATACTGTGTTTTTTTTCCGAACATGCAAGTAAGCAAAAATGTCATAAGCACATTGAGTTCGGTCCCAGGTGCCGCTCCTTGTACAAGCCCTGCCGTGTGTTGTTATATCAGAATTCCCTGTGCTGCTCAGGATGTATACGCATTCCTTATATAGGCTGCAGCAGTTGTTCCAACACAAGACAGCCCTTCAGATTCCATTCCTTCTCTCTTCAGCGTTACCACCCAATGAGAAATGTGGCAGGCTGCACAAACAGGTTGCTCTTGTAGCCATCGGACGAGTTCAGTCCCGAGAGGGAGTACAAATGCAGACATATCACGGAAAATACTCTTATTTTGCTTCGAAAACTTCTAACTAAGTTTGAACATTATGGCCGTGAAGCATCTCAACAAAATGCAGTGTTATCAATTTTCAATGCAGCAAAACAATAACTCAGCAGCGTGCTACCAAGAGGTTTCATTCATAATCCCACTCATACACAATTACAGAGAAAAGTGTAACGAATTATTGTATTAAAAGTATCTGAGCATAAACAGCTTATCGACAAATTAACACACCTGGACGGTATACGTACGAAATAAATTGTCAAATATTTTCGGTAAATTCAGGGGCATGCTCTTCGGTGTTGCAACAGTGCTCCGCTAGCCCGCTAGCTACCTGCTACCATGCAGATAGCGAAACATTTCTTATAAGTTTATGTACTAACAACACAAACAACACAAAAACACAGCGCACCGTTCTTTTCATCTATTACCCTTGTTTTTCAAAATATTTCGGCAACCATACACTAAAACAAACAGTTTGATTAGGATCCGACTGCAACAAGAACACCAACCAGGTATATTTCGAGGAAAAAAATAAGTTTAAATCTGGTTGAATCTGATGAAGAAAAATAGACAAGAAAGTGAATCTGAATTCTCAAATTTATTTTCAAAGTGTTTTATGGTCCAAAATGTTGTCAAAGCAAAAGAAACACGAATAGAGAAAGGGGAACGGTGAAACAAAAGCGAGACTCCAGTGCACGGGACTGGGTGCGTATAACGGTCCACAGTGCACTGTGCCGCTAGGCGGAGGGAGAGTCGCGAGCCAGGTATAACGGTACACCACATAGGGGCTATAACACAGCGCTTTACTTGCGACTTTCCACTACTTTGACTGACTAAAAACGGGGTTCTAAAAGTCCTCTCTGTGACGGAGAGTCGAAAGTTCAACAAAACCAACTACGGTCCACTCAACCGCTTATCAAGCCGTAAGAACTGAAGTGTTTTACTCACCGTTTGTCCTCCTCGGGTTCGCCTGCTTTCTGCGCTTACACCTGGGGCCATCCGCCATGATCCTTTCGCTGTGTCTAAATGCTGCCGGAGAGTCACCTCCTCTCGCCCCCACACCTCCCCTCCCCTCCCTCCCTTCCACTCCACCTCCCCTCCCTGCACCTGGTTTACGACACTACGCTTTACGACATTACCTTCTGGCTGCTTACACCTCTCTCTCACTCTCAAACCCCTCGACTCAACTCCCGCCCCTCTCACCACGCGCTCCCTGTGGCGCTTCGGCCGCTCTCCGTACGCAATTCTCTCTTCCTCTCTCAAGCGGTTGGCCCACCCCTGTCCTAAAAGTCACACACTTTGACAAACAACCTGTTCATTCTTAAGAGGCCAGTTTAACGTTTAATTGACATTTAGTGAGGGTGGGCGTTAACCTATAGAAAGACAGTAAAATATAAAACTCTTCGGCTAAGTAGAGCTAAAGTATTTATAGCCTAATGTAATAATATCTCATAAAATTGAGGAAACCATCCTGTAAGCTGTTTGGAAAATAAATGGGTAACATTTATTTATTTAATTATTTGTTTGTTTGTTTATTTATTTATTTGTTCGTTTGTTTATTTATTTATTTGCCTTTTTGTTGCATAATGGCGATGGGGGAAGGCGCCACATGCACCTGTTTACTACTAGCGGGACAATCTACAAGCTCCTCCCCCTCACCGTTAGCTGCGGTACGCCGCCCTAATCCACCGCTTCAATATCTAGACCCGCCCACGTTCTAGAGCATAAATTATACAGCACATTGAACAAGCTGTTTAACAATGACAAGGTATGCAAACAAATTTATTTATTTCAGAATTACTTACTGCAGAGTTATCCTAAACTATTAAAATAGGACACACACCCATATCGTATAATAGTGTTTATGTGGTAAAATATTATTTTGCTCTTCAATTGCAGATAGTCAGTTTCTAAAACTCCTGTAAGTTTTGGATATGGATCTGTATTTCCGGGAAATGGAGGGGTGTTTTAATCTTTCATTGGACGCTTTGATATCTCTACATTTTGTAAATTATATATAACTATTTTATTTAATCCCAATTCAAACTGAAACCACACAAGGCAAGTACTTCAAAGTGCTGTCATTCATGAGTCAATTATTTACTTTCATCTCACATGATGGATTCTATCTGTGTCACGTATGGAGTAGTGTTTGTTTTCCTGTATTTAAGCAAACAGTTTCAGTTTTGCAACTTCCGTCCACCTACACTTTTGTCTACTAAGAAGTTCTCATTTCCACAATTAGAAAAGTTCAGTTTTTATTCAATCAGAGATGTGTTTATACAGCGAATATAGGTCAAAATGCTATACAGCGTATGATTCTTGAAAAAACATAGTGAAATCATTCCCAGTGACGTGATTATTAGTGGGACTGTATTTTACTAAATTAATTTAGAGACACCAATTCCTGGAGTTTTGTTGCAGTTTGTTCATCTCTCTCTCTCTCTCTCTCTCTCTCTCTCTCTCAGTGTGTGTGTGTGTGTGTGTCTGTGTAGAAAGTGTATGAATATGCTCTACATGTACATGTTCTACATGTAATTTTCTGTGTACACGTTATGTTTACACCCATATTAATGCTTGTAGACAGTTATGTTAGTTGCCTGTAAGAATGTGTGTGTGTGTGTGTGTGTGTGAAGGGGAGAGTTTAATGTGTGTCAGGGCGCAGGGAGGATCATGGGACCCTCTACTCGATGATTCAATCCTCCACCCAAAGAAAGAGCTCGCTGTTCCCCAGGGAGTGTTTACTCCATCACACCCGGCCAGAGAGAGGAGAGAGAGAGAGAGACAGAGAGAGATAGAGAGATAGCAAGGGAGAAAAGCATGTGTGTGTTTGAAAAGGACATACAGGGAGTTGAGACAGCAAGTGATTGAGGGAGAGAAAATATTACAGAGAAACAGAAATAAAGGAGTGAGGGTTGCCAAAATGCGCAGCATATCCAATAACCCACTCTGGCTTTTAGCTTTAAGCCTTGGTTTACACTCATAACTATGGTCACATGAGGTAAAGGGAGCTCTTTCAAAAATATAAAGACACCAGGGCAAAATATCTAAGAATGTGTTCATATGACACAAACACAACAAGAAGTCTTTTAGTTAACCGCACAGCACAGTGTGGAGATCTGATGTTCTCCATTACAGGCTACAAAGGTTGCAGTAGCTTCAATAGCTGAGCCCAGCTATTCCTGTGCCCAATGCCTAACAGGTTTGTGGTGATGGGTGTGGTGGATTCAGCAGTGGAAGTACAGTCTAGAGAGACCACACTAACAGAGAAAGAGAAAGAACACCCTCACATTTCACATCCATCCAGAGGTGTGATCATACTTGGCAAATGGCAGGGAATTTTCCTCTAAATTACGTTTAGAGACATTCAGCGAAGAAATCCAAAAATGTGTGCAAGATCAAACAATTTGACAATGAGATGATGTCAAGAGAGCTGACACATCACTGTTACGCTGTCACCGCGCCATGTTATGATTGGATACTTCTGTTTGTGACCATTGATGATGTCATTTACATTACAGCAACAAAATAAAACGTAACTGATTCGTTGCGAAAATCATTACCATTTCTCAAAACTAAGCTCACCTGGTCCAACAAAATGCCTGCATTCAAATTACAGTTTCTCTCACCAAGTCACATGGTCATATCCAGCCACAGAAAGACTACAAGTGTCTATAAATATGTAACACTGACAATGCTTCGGGGACCATAGTCCTCTATTGTCTTTCTTCGCAACAGGGAGTCTCTCTTGTCAACATCCCAGCCTGAAGTCAAAATAACTGTATGGCAGAGGCATGTCCTTGCTTCTCGTCTTTCATCACAAAACACAGGCCTCTCTACCTTTAACAAGGACCATTGGCTATGATCAAAATGTCAGATACGTATTCCTTCTGTTAAGGCGATCCGAAGAGCCTAGATCAGTAGATTGGGTTCTCAGTCTTGTTGATTTTATCAAGCCAGTCAATAGTTAATGATTAATATGAAAGCGAGACAAGAGGATGGATTTATCTCGGAAAAAAAAGAGGATGAAATGAACTTCTCATTCAGGACAAATGGGTAACTGTACAGGACCCAGAGGGGCGCTCATGAGGAAAAACCGCTTAAAACATCTCAAGCATCCTTCTTGTTCTCCCTGTTTGACCCATCCTCGCGTGTCCTCTTTCACTCCATCAAGTACGAATGAGCCTGTGTAAGGTGCTTGGCCCTTCATCATTAAACCTGTTTTCATTCTGCCGTTGGCTGCAGACAGTGAATTATTCAACAGGACAAAGTGGTCCGTGGCAGCACAGGGCCCCAGCAGAACGACAGGTAATAATAGCATTAGTGCCTTTAGCATCTCACTAAGAGGCTAAGCACACTGTTTTTCCCTAAACAACATTCCTCCTGTGCATACTCTTCCAAAAGTTGTTTTTCTGGCATAATTCACAAACTAAGCTTTATATTAAATAGCCTGCGTCCTTACTTTACCTGACAGTTAGCTAACCTGTCAGCCCAAACATTTGATTTGGAAGTGTGATAACCAAGCTAGAAAGCAGAACAGTAATTTTACATTTTTGCCAAAGCCCATGCCAAAATACAATTCTGAAGGGGTTTTCCTTTCTTTTCTTTTCTCTCTCTCCTTTTTGTTTTTATCAAACTTGATGAAGAGTGTGACATTGAGGAGAAGAATGCTTAAGCAGCAACTGACGCTCATGGACCACCTTTAACCTTTTTGTTTGTTTGTTTGTTTGATGGGTTCTTTCATCTAACACCAGGACAACTTTAAAATCTGGACGTCTGGATGTGCACACAATGTGTTTAAGCTTCCTGACCGATGCTGGTCCAGATGCCACCATCAGCCAGTGGGCAGACCAACGCGGTAGATTTGGAGACTGAAAGCATTAAAAAAGAGGGAAAGGTGAAAAACAGAACTTCTACGGTGGAAAGAGGGGGAGGGAAAAAAAACCCTTTGGAAAAGGGTTGGCATCATCAAAGATCAATGATGAGGCATTTAGAAAAACCACACTCACTCTCTCTCTCTCTTTCTCTCTCCCTTTTACCTCTCTTTCTCTCTAGCTCACAGACTGACTGGAAAAAGACTCAGCCATTATTCAATGGAAAGTCCGGCCTTTCCCATTTTCCTTGGATGATGCTGCTTTAGCATGAAGTCATTTTTTTCTTGTGTCAGTGGAAAACAAAGAATAAAAATAATGCTACCACTACAAATACTGAGACTATAGAAAATGATGTCATTAAAGTAGTAGCTCAAATGTCAAAGGCCTTCATGTCCACATGCTGGTGACAAGACCACCTGAAAGAGGCTCAGACACCATCTAACTGGTTACTATCTAAGCACTTTCAGATCCAGTTTGCTGGTTATACAAGTATAACTACAGCTTTGTGGTGTATGCTGTGATTACATCAGTAAATGAGGGTGACCAAATTCCGTACTAAATCAACAAGTCAGGTGAGAATAAAAGGCATGTTTTTACTTTCCTCCCTCTCTTTCTCTTTATTACACATTCTACTTCCTTTCCTTTTTTAAAAAAAAATAATGATTCTTTCTCTCTCTATTTGCTTCTTGCATCCACAGTTTCTGCACTGTAAAGTCCAGTGTGAGCTGGAGGTAGGGAGAGAAGGATGGAAAGGCATCCTCCATTCTCTACGTTAAGGGATCAGGCCACATCTCTGTAAATGAGTATTGATCCTGCTCCTGGCGGGATCGTTTAGGAGATTAATGCTAGTGGTGGCAGGGGAGCCTCAGCCGGCCGGCAACTCTGGCAGGGGGAACCAGCCCTGAGATGCCCAGGACAGAAAGCCTGCTGTGGGGCGACGCAGAGAGCAAGCCCACCCTCCTCTTCTCACCATCTGGACCAACAGCTCAAGGCACCAGCTGTGTGGGGGAGGGGGATAGAGACGGAAGATAGAGGGGGAGACAGGGGAAGAGAGAGAGAGAGAGAGAGAGAGAGAGAGAGAGATGGGGAGGGGGGGCAAAAGAGAAAGGGTAAATAGATTTAACCAGAAACAGGTATAAACAATTAAACAAAGAAACAAATAAACAAATAAATTGATTAGGGAGCACGGAAACTGCAAGAGCACCTGACTAACAGAGAGGGACAGGTAGAACAAAAATCAAAAGAAACAGAAGCACTTACACACACACACACACACACACACACACACACACACACACACACACAGACTGGACAAACATGGAGGGTGCACAGTGAAAGGATAGAGAACAGAACTCCAAAGAAAGACCAAAGAAAGACTTTAGGGACTGTGCAGGAGAAATAACGGGGAAACAGTAATAAAGACAGTAAGAGGGGAAGAAAGAAAGATGAGAGAAAGACCAGTGAAATGAATCAGGAGAAAAATAGGAAGGAGAGGGATGAGTAAAGTATGATGAATTAAAAGGGACAGGAAAACGAAAGGTTGAAAACAGATGAAACAGCCTTGGAGATTATCCTTGATACAGGGACTCACAGTCCTGAACTAGAGACCAGAATGACAGACGCACAGTACACCCGGTAAAACTAACTTCAGGAATTCAAGTGAATTAATAAAAACAACCTTCTGAGCTGAGGAACCGGATGATAGATTTGAAGGCTTTCGGACATGGTCAAAGATCTTCCTCACATGCTCCAATAACCAGTCTTAAACTCTGGATATTCTACGGTATAATATTAGGATTCTAAACATCCAAAATATTTTAAAAACCTCTGAAAGCTACTAAACCACGTTTGACTATTTTTATTCATGTTGAGAAGCATACACAAGCACAGCCTTTGAACTGCAGTGATCTGTATAATTATTTGAGTGAACAGAGGGATAAGGCAATAATCAATCCTCAGTGTGTAATAGCTTAAGTCAGTGTGGTACAGTAGAGTTCAGCTTTGTTATGAACCTCAGAACCAGAGGCCTCTCAGTAGCAAAGAATGTTTCATTCTGCATGTCACACTGTTTACATCTTTCACAAGCTCTTTTCATGGAGTAGTTGACGTGAAGTCACAGCAGCGCTGGGGGAAAAAAAAAAAAACCTCAACACTGAATGCCATGACTATTAAACAATTCCAGAAACTTAAGTGGTCTGACAATGGAATGTTTTGAGGCAGAGAACGAGATGTCAATCTCGAGCTGCTTTCCCGCCAAACGACAAGGTCATAATGATGTCACTTCCTGCTCTGTATATTGTCCTGGGCATTGACGCCCATTTGAAGTGAACCACACCCGAGAAACAGTGCTGTAATGAACAAAATCCTGAGTCTAAACAACGATCAGAGGACGTTCATGGTCAAACTGACGCACACTGCTACAAACACTATGTGTACCTGGAAAACACAGTACCTGTGATCTGATCCTTATAAAGGATTTACAAGACTTGTAAAGCTACTATGAGATACACACTCACAAACACACACACACACACACACACACACACACACACTGGTGTGTGTGTGTGTGTGTGTGTGTTTTAAAAGATCTCTGCCTTCTTTTTCAACAGCTCATTTATATATATATATATATATGAGCAAAAATGTGTTGTCCAGAGAGGTTTAAACAGTCCAGCTCTGGAATCAGATGAAACTACACCTAATGCAGCATGCCATGACGAGCTATTCTAACTACAGTCCAACAAATACTTATCTTGGAGTGAGAACGTGAGTGAGAGCAAGAGACAGAGAAAAAACAGGGCATGGAAACAAGTAGAAATGTGGGAGGAAGTATCTGTGTATGTGGGAACGGGTATCAGCACATAATAGTCAGTGTGGGAGTGTATGTGCCTGAGACAACATTTTGGATCATCCAGGATGTTCGACTAAGCTAAATCAGTCACGCAGATCACTGCAGGTCCATTCCAACTATTCCATCAACATTCACCTCAGAACCACAGCTCCAATTTATTCTGTGTATGTTGGAGCTCTGACTTCTTTCAACAGCTCATTTGCTGGCATGTGTACCTGGAGAAAACTTTTCATACACATACACAGTCAGGCTTGACATATCAAAGTTCTGTTTTTGGAGACATCCACCCACATGTGAAGCAACGAACAGATACGATAGCTGTGAAAGTGAAATTGAGAGAGACAGAAGAGAGGGAGAGAGAGAGAGAGAGAGAGAGAGACAGAGACAGAGACAGAGACAGAAAGAGGAGAGAGAATATCATGGCAGTTGCTTTTTTCAGTTTCGTACCAGAGGAGTACAAAGTTCTTTCACAGACATTAAATATGATCACATGAACCACGAACTAAATCAGAATCTAACTGAAAAACGTGTTACATGGTATTTCAAAAGAATTTTATAAGTGATCCATAAAATAAGAAATTCAATCAACTTGACTTTTTGGGATGATAGACTCTTTAGGATCGGACGGATGATAATAGTAATTCAGTTAGTCTCAGACAGAGAGACGGATTCAGGGAACAGAAAGATCCCCATTTCTGTCCTTACTGTTGAGACAGTCATAAAAGGTCTGACCACCTACTGTGGGAACGTACCTGGAGTCTGCCTGACTTTACACTGAGCCCTGACTGTCTCACAGAGCAGTCTGCCATCTGGAGAAGACTGTGCTCAGAAAAGAGTGTTTTATACTGATGTTTTACAACCTGGACAGAAAAAGACAGAGAAAGGAAAAGAGAGAGGAAAAACGAGAGTTCCACATTTCTAAAGACATACCCCCCCCCCCCCCCCCACACACACACACACACTCCCTCTAACACACACACGCACACTCACACACATAGAGGGGAGACCAACAGGAAACAGCAGAATGATCAGGACTGTTTATGTTACTGGTTCAAAGTTGAATGAGTTTACGAGAAAAACAGCTGAGATACAAACACTGAAGTAAAGAAGAGGAATCAGTGAAAGAGATGAAAAGGTAACCAGTGTAATAGACCATGGTGTTCGTAGCATAACACCATTTATATCATTTGGAATTTTTTTTGCAGAAGCGCAGCCTGTTTGCTTTGCTAAGGAAAAATATGTATTTACACAGGCTTTTATTGTGCAGCCAACAAAAGAGACAAGAGCGTTAAAAGCAAAACAGGCCTATACGCACACACGTACAGACCAAAACCACTGAAGTGTGTTTGCCCTTCATTTAATATTTCCATAAAGTGGAATTTAGTTACCATTGATTGGAGGGGAGTGAAAAGAAACTGCATGGACAAATGTGGTTTACATCAGTCTGTTGTGAAGCACATTCCTGAGCAATCCACTAATGATGGACTAAGCTGGACAATGTACACAAACTCCATATAATTAGCAGATAGAAAGAATGAGCACGGCGAATCGGGGAGTTGTTTGATTCCGTGAAATGTTTTCTTTTTTTTTTAACTAAAGCACTTTCTATATGCCTATTACAATCACGACTATGGACTCAAGAGTAATCACAAAACTGAAACAAACAGAAAAACAAACAAACAAACAAGTGGAAAAAAACCCAAAAACAATACAGGCCCTTTTCCTGTTCTTTTCTGCCATAAACAAGAGAAATGACTTACAGCTTTAAAAATAGACCAGTCTTATGTGTTTCAACACATCAGAATGAGGTGTGTCTAAAATATTCAAGAAACAAATTGAAGATTTTTCAGGTGATTAGTCATGCTTTCTTTTGTATTTGACTAGGTGGGTTTTTATTGGGCAAACCCTCGGTTATAGAGCTGTAAAAAATATTCTTTTGACATTGGCTAGGTGAAAAACCTTTAAACTCAGTCTGAGAATAAACGTACAATTCCCACTCAGAAACAAGAGAGACAGAGAGAAAGAGAGAGCAGTATTGTTTCAGCAAATAACTACTGAACAGTATCAAACCTGTTTATCTGTTTCAGTGTTCCTGTATCTCTAATGTGTTAAAGCCTCAAGTAACTTGCACAGTTCATGCATTGACACTCCCCACTCTTCCCCTTGTGTCTATTTCTGTCACCAGTTTTTTCTCAATCTTTGCCTCTTTCTTCTCCTCTGTCTTCCATTTTATCCATTTTTATCCATCCCATTCACAGCATACTTTCCTCCTATTTCCTCTTGATACCTGTTCCTATTCAGTCTGGGGTTTGTGTAGATGTAAATAGCAGTAGAAGGTGTGTGTGTGTGGATGCAAGCGAGTCTTTTTAAGAGGTAAACTGCTTTCAGGGTCATCCTGACAAGTGACCACGCTGATGGTCAGAGTATGAACTCCTGCAGATCTAGAATTCTAATTAAAAAGGTGGATTATAGATCAATTACTAATTAGTTAGCATTACGTATTACACTCACATAAATCTTGATTCTTTACATCTGGAAGGCAAGATTTAGTGTTTAGAAAAAAGGTGTGTATCAAGGTTAATTCTAGTTCTTCTCAGTTCAAATCAGAGTTACAGTTGGCACCAGCTCTGAAGATGCAGTTTTGAAAATTTAGGAGTTAGTGAAAAAGCAACTGAAAGTTAAAATGATTTGTTTGCATTTTAGACGTTGCTTTCAGGAAACTGTATTCAGAATACAGTATTGTCTTACAAACTGCCAAACTGTGTTCATTCACTTATTGGAATTACATAAAATGTCACTGAATTTAATTAAACTACCTTTAATTCAAATTCAGTTTCAATCTATTTCCTCAGTGTTTTTAAAGTTAAAATTCAAATTGTAATTCTTCCCTTGAATGGGGAACTGATAATTATGTTTGTTAACTGACTCCAACTCTGATGTATGCATATTTGTGTGTGATAACAGTCGTGTGTGTTTGTGTACGTGTGGTCACAAAAAGTCACAGAATTGCTGACTACAGCGACGAACTCTGAGTGAAGGCACGTAACACTCTGATGACTGGCATGACAGCGGGACAGTGGCACCGTAGATGTGTGTCATGAAGGCTTTTCTCTTTCTTTCCATCTTGCTCTTTCCATTTCCCTCCATTTTCATTCTTCTACCTCTGTTTATGCTCATTTTTTCTCCTTTTCTGCCCTTTTTTCATCAACACCTCCTCCTACTCTTCTTCAAGTCTTCCTTTGCTGATTTTCTGACTGTATCTTATTCCTTCAGTTACAATGACCTTAATCACCTTTTCATCCTCTTTCCCTCAGTCAAACTCTATCTTTCTCTCAGTTTAAGGTCTTTTTCATCCTATCTCTGTTTAAACAAATATTCTCTTTCTAACATTTCCTCTCTTTTTCTCTATCACGTCCTTCTCTCTCTCTGTCTCTTTGAGGGATGAACACCTGCCAGACTCTATTGACTGTGCTCTATGGTGATGGTTAAGTGAACAGGACATGCGTGGCCTGAGGCAACTCTCTAAGCAAAACTAACAATACTATGTTTCAGTGGGCTAAACAATGTGTGACAGTAGCAACCACAGTCAAAGTATATGAGGTTTTGAATTTATGCAAGTTTGTCACAAACAAAGCTGTACTTAAGGTGAAAAGTAAATCTGTACCCAGCACGATTCAAATGATCCATAATACGAAAAAAAAAAGATAAAAAGAGACCCTGGATCAAATAATCATTTTATTTGCGGATTTTTTTTTTTTTTTACCTCAAAGAAAATAAAATGAATGAACATCTCTTCTGTGAGTCTGGCTCCTGATTTAAGAGGGAAAATCTTTACACACTTTCATGGCAGCCAAACAAAATAAGCTCTTTGAGAAACTGTTCTATCTCCACAGTTTCTCTCTGTATGTGTGCTTTTGTGTTCCTGCAGCTGGGCAGAGATGCCCATCACCACCTGAGGAGCTGGCTCTGATTTTGGACCAATGCCACCGCCTGCCTGGCACCAAGGCTGTGCCCTGCCTCTTCAAGATCTGAAAGGAGCATACAAAACGTGCAGGTTCATTATCAAAACTCAGCACATTACAAAATTGAGCAAAAACACTCGCTCTACAATAATCCTTGACTTAGATTCAATGTTCTTCCTAATAAGCATATCTGGTCAATCCAAGACACAAGCAATAACTAAGAAAGAAAACAACCAAGAAAATACATACGAACAATTCACGCAAAAACTGAACCTTTTCAGAATGTTTTTCTTTTGTGAGGCGGTCAAAATAGCATGGTCACAGACGAATCAATATTTGACTTCAGTTCTCACACGGAAAGAGGGAGGACAGAAATGATAACTTGACAACCTCCTTCGTACAACAACATCATTGGCTAGTTGCAATTTCTCCGGCTCTGATTGGTCATATTTATCGAGATGAACCATTATTGCCAGAGCCGTACCATTTTGAACGAAAGGGGTTACAACAGTACAACAGTGCAGTTGAATTCGTTAGCGATGTATCAGGTTATATTTAGATAGTTACTGTAAACATCGGTTTACTTTTCAAGTTAAATTCTGTGTTTCTCCAGAGACACATATTGGTATATCTCCCACAGGTAGATATTGTTGTAAGGCAGTTGCCGCAGCAATCCCCCGCTGTCTGCGTTCGAAGGTCTAGCTCAAAATGGCTGTGGAGAAACAGTTATGAAGATGTGTCGTTCTACACAACAAATTAATTTATTGCATGTTCTAAATGTTTGAGGAATCATCTGAGTGAACCTGAGGACATACCGGGAAGGTGAGGCAAAAGAGGTTCCGTTTATTTCGTCATAGGCTTTCTCTTTTCCTGCACAAAATAAAACCCAATGGGGTTCCTGTTCAATCGTATTACGATAGTATTCTCAGCCAATAGGAATTTACAGAGCAATCATAGGCCGTGGCCCTGAAATGATGTGCTGTTAGAAAAACAAACTTAGCATGAAGTAAACGAAGGCAGACAGACAAGTAGCAGAACGTGATATTACTAGGAATGGGTTTTTGTCAGTCGTGATCCCATATAATCACTGCTTTAACTTTTTCGTGAGATCCAAAACACCATGGAATCAAAACATGTCACGCGATGTAGGGGGTCAGTCTTGATTTATGACGATGTCGGTTGTAGCGCCTTAAACTCGGCATTATAACGGATGGCTGAAAGTTGTTCTTTCAATACTCTAAAGCGTTTCAGCCTTCAAGGCTGTTAAGAGTATTTTACTGACTCTACAGTTTGCTCCAGTAGGATGCTGCAGTCTTACCTTACTACTTGAAGAGGAAAGGACAGGCTGCTTGGCTCATTGGTCCATTAGGAGATGTCAGACTCCATTTGTGTGTAGCTCTTATGCTGAATTTGTTTTACGACTAATGTGACTTGACGATGAACGAAAAGTTCATTGAAAGTTGACTCTAACGAGAGAGAACAAAAAGTAGAATGAGCATACACTGACAACTTGGTCCTGTTGCTTGTCAGGTGCTAATTGCCCGAGATTCACTCAGCTAAACTTCATTAGTTGGTGCTTTGAAGCGGGTATGATAAAGCCTGTGCAGAATGAACACACGGAATATGCCAAGAAATTTCAATATAAAAATATAAGCTAATGTTGCTTTAAATCTACAAAGTAGTCATAAGATCGGAAAAAATGCTTTATACGTCAGAGTTAGGATTGTATGGACTACCTAGCCACTTCAACCAAGGTCTCTAACCATTAATACAAGTTGTTAGGGCTGGACTGAGTCAAGTGCAACGTTAGAGTGAGTGTGTCCAAATGCATCAGCGCTAAAGGTGGCTAATAAATGTGAATGGAGGGCAGCACATGCCACAGTGATTAATAAATGTGAATGGAGGGAAGCACATGCCAAGTTGTGGCATAAGGTGTGTTTGTAAATCACTCTGCAGCGTGTTCGTGCAGAGAAAAAGTCCAAATTTACTAAGTATAGAGATGGTCTGTCAAAAACCAGAAACATTACCTCTTTTTCATCACAATCCTAATTTAAATCCTAATTTAACTTTACATTTCAGATGTAAAACCCCAAGCCATCACACAGGCATACATGGTTGATAACTGTCTATCAACAATATGAATTCAGTACAAACTGTTAAGGTTCTAATCTGTTCTCCATTACTCTTAGTTATCACCAGAAACTAGTTCTATGTTGATGACTGAGTTGGTATTACACAAAACACATTCTTTGATATGAAAACACTGGTAATCTGCTCATCTGATTTAAAACAGAAGGAACGGCTAATCTTGATAAGAGCAACTGAGGTTCCATGGATCAGTCTATAGGGCAGCCCAGGTGATGAGAATATCTCCTTTGTTTAGAATTGCCAGGTCAGCTGAATGAGTGTCAGTGCTGCACATGCTATGATTCCACAAATTCACTGAGAGAGGGGACTTTCCCTGCCGTTTTAATTTTAAACTTATCTCTTTGTGGCGATACCTCTGATATTGAGATGCCGCTAACCAGTGAGAGGAAAGTCATTAATTATTCTCCAGATGTAACTGTGTAGGCTAAGTTAACTGTTGTTAATCCAGGAAGCAAAGAAAAAAAAACTGTGATAAAATACTGAAGCGGGCCAGTTCTACTTGTTTTTTCTTAAATTTTTCATGTATTGTTTCTTAAGGCATACTATCAAATAAATGGAGATCAAAGCCAAAACAGCAACTGATGTATGATTAAAAAAAAAAAAAACTTTATTATTTATGTATTACAGATACCAGTGCAACATCTTGACTCTCAAGAATTGACCTACTTGGTTCAGTTTTAGTAGAAATTTGGAGAACTGGCTTGTTCCTGAGTAAGTTAAAGGTCTACTCTTATTAGACTTCAGCATCACAGTAATGGACCTGTCTTTGATAACCTGACGAGGAGGCCTTGGAAGTGTAGGCACATCCTCTCAGATTTGTGGTCTGAGCTCTGACAACAAGGGTTTACAGTTTATGAGATCCATGTGATTGGTTTTAATGTAATGTTGTAAATAAGAGTAAAGGAACTGTAAACAAAGCAAATGGCACGTAAACACAAACTAGGTTTGGTCTTACAATTGTATGAATAGCCGAGCAGAAAGCATTAAGGTAAGCTGGATTATTCAGAATCAGCCTTTATTTGATTTGGTCATTCAGTGAGAGGCCAAAATGTTTAGTCCCAAATGGACCAGTGATTTAAAAAAAAAAAAAAAAAAAATTAGGAATGTAGTAAAAAAAGTAAACAGGATATGGACTCTGATTTGTTCATGTATACCAGAGATTCTCCACTCCAGTCCTGGGGGCCCACTGTCCTGCACATCTTTGTTTTAAGTCTTCATTATCACAGTTAATTGAGCTAATCAAGGGCTTGATGATTAACTGATCGGTGGAATCAGGTGTGTCAGTCCTGAGTTAAAACAAAGACGTGCAGGACAGTGGGCCTCCTAGACCGGAGCTGAGAATCACTGACTTATACTGTTGTTACTGTAGCTGAGAGGCTTTTTGGTGGAGTTTTCTGTAAAATAAATGGGTTCAGCAGAACCTGGCATAAACACAGTGTGGTCGAATAGCACAATGTCTGTAATTTGAATAAGTTATTTATGACTAACATCTTCAGGAAAGAAGTTTGAGAGATGGGTGAGTATTTGTTACAGTAGTGAGTTGACATTGGGATTGTTGGTGATTGTTTCGTATGGGCATGCTCAGTGCTTTTGTCTTTTTGCATATAAGATACATTTCCATATGGAAGTTTGATACACACACACACATATTTTTTGGAGAATGCTGAGGTTTATTTTGGCATGTCAGGTAGCGCTGTGTGGTTTCACATGTGGCGAGAAAAGCAGAGGAGGGGGTGGAATTCATAGCAGAGACGCTTATTTAACATTTCCGGTCAATCAGAACCATGTCAACATCACCACACACACCCCCTCTCTCACTCACTCTCACACACACACACACAGTCCAAGTGAGGAAAAGAGAGATTGATTTCCTGAACTCTCCTTCAACCTCTCTGTAGGTGACTTTGTAGTGATTACTTGCTGGTGTGTGTTCAGTGCCGTTCCACATAGCGTTGGACTGAGATGCGTTAATAAATGCCAGCCCGTCACATGGTGGTCAGCAATGCATTATGTGCTGCAATTACAGATCAAAATCAGGCACGAAATAGGGATTTAATTATTGGGAGAGCACCTCACATATGCAGAACAAATGTCTTTGTTTGGAGAACAAAAGGCTTCATGGCAAGGTGTGACTCCACAGCCAAAGGAAACACAAACGTTTGGGGCTTGCATATTTTATATGCAGTTCGCTCTCTTTGGTCAGGGGGCCTATGCTTGAAAGCATAGATTTATGAATCCAAATTTCCACAGTAATATAGCTCGTGCTGCGTCTGCGAGCCCATAAGGTCAAACAGCCCTTTTGCGGTACCCTAGGTTGTAATTTTATTTAGTAATTACACATTGTAACCAGAACACTACACCACTGTCTCAGTATATTTTTACATTTGTTGAAGTCTGTTGTTAAAACGCGTAACGTCCTTAATCCAAGGGAGGAATGCACATTCAAAGAATCGTGCTTTGCAATGTGTACTAACTTTTCACCTTAACGACCAGAGGGGTATCCTCACATATTTTGGGATGGCCTGATAGTCTTTTTTTTTTTTTTGATAAAACAGTTGTTTTGAAAGAGACTTAATACTTTTACTGCATCGGGGAGATGAGATTCCTTTATCTGTTTATTCTTCAAACGAAAACCCGTATCCAGGACAAAAACAAGAGTGGCGGTCGACACCTTGAACATGAAAAGTGCATAAAAGTGTGAATTATGAATGTGCGCTGTGACGTGGAGCTGGAGGTGGAGTGGATGCGGTAATGGTCTGGTGAATCTTTCATTCACCACTAAATGCCACTTACAGGCCTAGAGAAGGCAGCTCGCTTCCTGTAGTCCTGGATGTTTAGAACCTTAATGAATTAATGGCCTTTAGACGACACGTTGCTAGAAATTCCGTGTGTAGGTACTGCAATTCTCATATGGTTACATGATCTTTCTTGAAAATGTTAGTTTAGTAACAGATATGACCTTAACTTGATACCAAAAAAACAAAACAAAACAGTTGTTAGTTTTTAATGCACAGGTGCAGATAATAAAAAATGCAGAAAGGTTTAAAAAATAGAAGCATGAAATGAAAAATTTTCTCCTTATAAATCACCTCAGTCAGTGTTTTGAATATAACGCAAACAGGAAGTCGTGTTTCAGTTTAAGAGTTGATTGGAATGCCGTTGAAGTGACTGGGACAGGAAATAGATAAATACCATGGTAACAACCGACCCTACTCTGCTCTCTGTCTGCGCTGGAACAGCTCCACTTACCCTCTAATAGCACAAGTAAACCCAACAAATCACGGGCTAATATGAGCCAACTTTAAACACATGCAGTGTGCAGGAATGCTGGATAAGACCAGAGTGTGTTCCTCTCCCTTTGGCTCATTCCATCCTCTCCATTCTTGTTTGGACTCTTTTTTTTTCCCTCTCATTGTCACCGTGTCTCTTCCAACTATCTCATTCCTACCCTCTTCAGAGTCTCATTCTCTTACTCACTCCTTCTGTCTCTTTTCTCCTTCCCACCCCCACCCCCCCCCCCCCCCCCCACCCTCCCACTCCCCCATCATCCTCCTCCCCCATCATCCTCCTCATTTTTCTTCCATCTTTCGCAATCTCTCCTCTGTGTTTATTTGTCCTCCCTCCCCTTACCTCCGTTTGATCAGGTTACTCCAGTGTGACTCACTGGTTCCTGTGAGTTGTGCGGTGGTGTAGTCAGGGGAAGAAGCCTGAATCCTGCCCTGCACTCCTCCCTCTCGCTGACGCCTGGTGCCCGAAACCACAGACGGCTCTGGCCTGGCATCACACACACACACACACACACACACACACACACACACACACACACCGTTACAGCTATGTTCCAAGGGAAAACATACACACACAAAGTGGTGGTTTTGAGTGCTGGATTTTTGACTGTATCACATGAGATGTGATACTGGATCTCTCAGTTGTTTTTGGTTTTTTTCCATCTGAGTTACACAGCACGTTCAAATATTTTATTGTTCCCGAATTAAAAATAGAAACTAAAGCCTGCGCTTATCTTTACATTTGTATGTCATAGGCCTTTTTCCGTAGTGCAAAAAAATTAAGCTATTGTACATGAAATCGTACATCAATGCAAAGATATTAGATAGATTTTAAACACTGGTCTTTCCCTTAAATGTTATGTTTCAACAAGCATTGAAAAAAATAAACAATCCAACAACCCAGTTATAAAAAAAAAAAAATCATTTATATTCTACGAGCTAGCATTAGCCTACCGCAGGAACTTCAGAAGATTATTAATCCACTGTAAAAGTGACTCACAGTAGTAATTGCCGTACATAATAAATAAGATATGCTTAGCTTTCCAATGCCTTCGCCTCACATGGCTGTAACTTAGGACATATGTTATGTGCCTTCTGAAGATTCTGTCCTTAGTACAACATAAGGATAGTGATTGGTTAATGCTGAACAATAGCAGAGTTTCAGTGCTCAGTATCAATGCACTGAAATCCCATTCAGGCTCCTTTCTAACATAATAATGACTTGTTGTACTATTAAGGAATCAGTACTGCTATTTTAGAATAATATTTCTGATCTCAGAACAGCAGTTTGAACTCAAGTTTTCAATTATGGCTTGAGGAACACTTTAGATAATTGTTGAAATGAACGTAAAGGTTTAATCCATTTCCCTTGTGATGAATAAGCATCAGTTTAATGTCTAATGTTTTTTCTTAGATAATTCTGACATTTTATATAAAAATATCTATAATTTAGAATTATCTGTCTACTCTCTACAATGATCTATTCCTTAATTTTTGTTTATTTTTATTTAATTTAGTTGGAATTAAGATGTTTAACTATAATCTGCAACTTTAATTGTGCTGCCTCTGTGTCTGATTACCCTCAACACCCCCCTGATGTTGTTGTTGCGGAAATTAATGAAAATCCTTAATCACAAATTAGCCTGTTACTCACTGAAGCATGAAAATATTGATTGCACATAATTCCCAAACTTTTATTGACCAGTGCCTCATGGCTGAGGCCTTTTCAGACACAGCTTTGTGTCTAAGCATGAGCTAGGGCTGTATCATTTCAGAACATATAGAATGATTACCAGCCTCGTACGGATTATGAATGAAATGATCATAATATGGTAAAAGTGGAATTTGACAAACGTTCAAAGCAGCATTTTTCATTCAAATACATGTTAAGTAGAAAAATACCACTTTGGTGTTTTTCAGTTTTCAGTTTGGAAACAGTCAACAACTAAACTGAACCTATATGGATGGTGTTGTTTTGTTATGTGAATCAGCATGCCTTTCAGTTATTGGATTCTGAGAACTGAGCCATGAAGAGGGCAAAGAGATTTTGCACATATCTGTGCCAGTGAAGACAGCTAAATAATAGCTCTGTTAGCCTTGGATTAAATGTTTATCCCTGTCATCTAAATATGGTGCATGGCTATAAAACCTGGTAGTAGTTTGCTGTTTATTAGTCCGTGATTACTGACGGTGGCTCCTATTTGTCTAAAGCATCCCACATGCTTTCCTCCCTTTACTCTGTGTATTCACGGCTGCGTGTTCCTGAGCACGGTTGCCATGGTAAGTCGGTTGGCTGGAGATTTGTGGTCCCCATCATTTAGCAGTTATGGAATGTTGGTCCCCTCTGATGGCCTAAAAGGTCCTGTTAAACCATAGTCCACCTTATTCCCATTAAAGAGAGTGATGGAAGGTATTGACGTGTGCTGGGACTCTCCCGCTCTGCTGCACTGTGTGTGTGTGTGTGTGTGTGTGTGTGTGTGTGTGTGTGTGAGGGGAGGGGAAGACAGAATGAGATGAAATGACCATGAGGCTGGGGAGTGGCCGTGACAGCACTGGGCAGAATGACCCAGCAGGATTGTGTTGCTCTAAGCTGATGATCATCAGTCTGATAAACACACAGTGCTACATATAAAGCTTGAGTACAAAGCATAGGAAGGATGTGAAGGAGCCTGTGTGTGTGTGTGGGGATCAGCACTGTTTAATGCTTACTGGGTTGTCAGTATCATGTAATCCTATGGCTTGTACTCTCTTACACAATGACTGTACTTATAACAACTGGTTTTCTGATACTCTCTGTTGAACTTGTACTGACAGTGGTTTTTTAAACTGGTGCATGGGCACTGCTAGTAAACCTCTCCTAATTTCTACAATCAAGACCTCAGTAAGTGCTTTAAAATGTGATTCAGGTGTGCCAGAGCTGTATGCAGGAAGTGACGGTTAAAAGGGGTTTAGTTTGCAGTGGGAGTCAGATGGACTGTATGGCTGAATGAATTAGAAGAAGGTCTACTGCGGTGCAGAGAAACAGAATGTGCGTTGCAGAGGAACTTGACAAGCCAGAGCTTTGTAGGTGGAAGGTTAACACAGTAGAGATGTAAGTGTGAGTTCTGCACAAGCTGCAGTGTAGCTTCTTGTTTCACTATAACGAGACATCTGCGACAGGCAGTGGGCTAATTGTTTTGTAAGAGGATGTTTCTTTGCCTCAGGGATTACAGAATAACAGACAAAAAACAGCATGGCAGACTGATTTGTTTGTTTGATTGATTGCGTACCTAGACGAAGGCTCTCTTGCGTCAGACTCGACTTTTTAAGGAGAGAAAGGGTGCTCTGACCGGCCTGCGTTCGGCGAAGAATTAGGACAACGCAGACTGTTACGTTTTTAACAAATGTCGATAAAAATGAAGTGAGGTTCCCACGCTTGCAAATTTTGAGACAGATCAGAGAAGAAATGAACTCTGCATTTGAAAACCTCAGTTGAAGAAAACTCGATAGAATGGAAGATTCACAGGTACACTCTGAATGGAAAACACATAACATATCTTTCCCATTTTCTACTGTTTCTGAGCAGAGTCAGGTTGTTTAGATGCATCTTCGCTCCTGTAATCAAGACATTTACGTCACTGTGAATCAGACACGGCTGAATGAACTGGCTGGCTGGCTGCCTGTATGTTCTTTAAGATATGCATTAGACTTTCTTTCTCCTTAGTGTGGGTTTATTTTAACATATTAAGGTTAGATCATCACATTAGTTAGTATGATGAATGCTGTGATCCTCTGTGTAGGCTTAGGTGATGCATACATCGCATCTGCTGTCTGGTAGACCTGAGTCAGATAAGCTGATGAAGAGAAAATGAAGTAGCAAATTTCTTTAGTTTTATTTCCTGATAATACCAGTGAGAAGTTTGACCACCTAAAACGATGCTAGGTCTTGTATGCTGAGAGCAGGGCACTGTCAAGAGTGGAGACAATTGTTATTATATCTGTTTGTATGTGTTTTTCTCTCCAGACGGTGCATTAAACCAGACCTACAGTCACACCCAGAAACATTTGGCTCTACTGAGCCTCCCACAACCCACATGAGACCACTAAACAAGCATTCTCCACAACCAGAAAACAACCACACATCCTGGGCTCTCTCCTTCTCTTTTCTTTTCTTTTCTTTTCTTTTCTTTTCTTTTCTTTTCTTTTCTCTTCTCTTTTTCTTCTCTGTGCTCAAAGTTTGTCTTCCATTACACTTCGTTTTAATTTGATTAATACTGGTCACACACACACACACACACGCAGACTGAGGTGGAAGGCTGACCTCGGCAGGGTGTGTTGAGCAGTCAGGTTAATGCTGGCCTGCTGGGCTGCAGTTTGTGCAGGGTTTTAGTGGTGAGACGGAGGGGTTCAGCATGTACCTGTCAGTACTAAATGATTGCTCATTTCCTGCCGAGGGGGAATGGAGTAATAGCATGCAGCTGCCTCAGCTGGACCTTACCTTTTCTCTTCTGCACTCCTCTTTCTCACACACACACACACACACACACAGACACGCACCCACACACATACGCATACACCCTGATCTCGCTGTCTCTCATTTTTTTTTTCTTATTTTAACTCACACCCTCTCTCATATTGTCATCCCATTCCCTCTCTTTGTGTTCTCTCTCTCTCTCTCTCTCTCTCTCTCTCTCTCTCTCTCTCTCTCTCTCTCTCTCTCTCTCTTTATACCATCGTTTTTTTCCCCTCCAGCTCTGGCAGTTGTTCTGTTTCTCAGACTTCTCTGAGAATCATTCTCTCTTCCAGGGCTATGAAGACAAACACACACAAGCTGTCTCAATACAGCTTCTGAGGGCATGTTCCCCGCCAGTTTCTCCAAAGGTCATGCAAAAGTGTGTGCGTGTGCACGCGTGCGTGAGTGTGTACATGCATGTGAAAGTTGACAGAAAATAAGAAAGCGAGAGAGGAAGAGAAGTCCTGATTTGTTCATGAGGGCTATGTGTGGACCATGTAAGCCTGTTTGTTTGTATAGGGAGATTCGTTTAAGGAGGGGTCATGTTCCAAATTCCGTTGCAATTCCATTACGATTCCAACCTCAGTCACATGACTTAGAATGGAACGCTCAACAATGACCAGCTGTAGTCAACATTCCAGCAAAGGGAAAACTACCACACAATCAAAAATGCAAAAAGGCTCAGCGGCTTGAACTTATGATGAAGCCCTGTATACCGACTTTCCCAAACGTCCTTTTCGCAGGACCCCTCGGGCCTATCTTCGCTCCTCTTAAGGCCCACTTTTCTTTCATCCGAAACTAAACGCTTCATTCATTTCCATGGAGAAATGCTCGGTAAAGATCTGTGCTCAGAGGGTGATAATTCTTGGTGAGGAATGCCTTATGTCATTGAGTGAGTTCTCTGTTGACCTGTTGAATTGTGACATCCCATAGAGCATACAGGCAATTAACCTAAAATCACTCGGATCAAAATCTTTTCAGGGACGGCAAATAAACTGGTGTTCGTCTTTCTCAACTGCACACACACACACACAAATTAGCCACACCTCCTCTTCAAGTCTTACAAGACAGCTGTTGAACTCAGCTAGCCAATGTCACGCTGCATCTAATCTCCAATGTTCTTGCCAGAGTCCTGTTCATAATGCATTCGCTATACATATTTGAAGTCATCCGAATTTCTTTCTGTGAGTTATGTCAGTGGGACAACAAGCCCAAATCTGTTTCATGTACAGGAAGCATCACTAAGCAAAATGGAATCTTATCTGCGTAATGACAGACTAACAAAACACTATTAAACAGTGTCTGTTTACAAGCTCCACTGCGCTGTCGTCTGTGAGAACTGCAAGTCTCTGACACTCTCTCCCTCTCTCCTTCGTTTCACTCATTCGCACACTTAATCACTTACTCACTTTTTTTAAATTTGATACTTAGATATTTCTCTCCACTTGCTGGATATTTTTTATACACTCTGTTTCAGAGTTTTAAATGTTCTTCCCTTTTTCCCCAAAAATGGGCAACAGGACTTGTGTTTCCCAAGCAAAATGAATGTTTCATTTGATTGCCAAATATTTGGGTTTTGATTTCATAATGTTCTGTAATTGGAGTTATCCACTTTTAAATGTCCTTTGTTTGGCCTCCTACCCAGCCCTTACATTCTCCCCTTATCAACAGTTGGATTGGGTGAGTGTAGCCAGTGGACTAATGCTCCATCTAGAGTGGGCAGCATGTTCTGGTTTATCTGCAGATTGGAAGTCCAGTCTCCTGTATTTCATATTATGAGGCAATGATGCTGCCCTACTAGGATTTATGTGTACGTCTGATTACTGTAATCACTCTCCTTCGTTCTGTCTATTTTCAAAATTTGTGCTCTCCGTTACGTCTTATTTGGCCATCTCCTATTCCTTCTCATTCTCTCTCTGTCTCTTTCTCTCTTTCTCTCACTCGCTCTGTCTCTCCCTCCCTCTCACTCTCTGTCTCTCAGCGGTTGTAGAATGTAAAGGATTACTTGAGGCAGGAGTTTGTAGGGATGTGTTCACTGTGCGTGTTACAAAAGCAGAGCTCTGTTTCCTGAGCTGTCTTGTGTAATTTTGATCATGTTCTACACTGGGTAGAAGTCTTCTCCGAGTGGGAAGTGAAAGGAGAAGGTAGATTCAAGTCTCTAGGCAGCACAAATAATATTTATTTGATATATTTATATCAAATCAATATAAAAAGCACTGAATTCTCAATGCTCTTTCTATCTCTCTCTCTCTTTCTCACTCTCACAGTCCGTTAAGAGGGAATTGAGATCAAATAGCAGTGTTAGAAGACGTTGCCTATTTAGGCTAGTTAGCGGTCTCTTTCCCCTGGGACTCTGGTTCAGTATGATATATGGCACAAAACTGTTCCTGGATCAGGCTTTCAGGGGTCAAATTTCCCCATGATGATTACTTTCAAACCAGGCGTTCCATTCACTGTGCACTATATGAGCTGAACAGAGACACTTTCTTCCTGCAAGCTTTCCTACCCAGGCTGACAAGTCTCCATTCCTGCATTAGAGTGCAAATAAGTCAAATCCTTAATGCCTTGTTTTTCTTTCACTTTCTTTTTTTCCCCTCATGTTTCTCCCACACTCTTAAGGCAGGAAAGGGTTACTCTCCATGTTTCCTGTCCAATTCCCTCTGCTCTGGCTCCTTTCGGAATCACTTTCTTCACATTAAACATTCCCAGGCTCCCATAACCTCCTGGCTTCCTTGCACTGGCCAAGAGGGGTCCCAGGTGAGTGTGTGGGCGAAACCTCCTGTTTTTTAAGGATAAAAATCACTCCATCTCCTCTTTTCATTTTTTTTTTACTATGTTGGTGGTGAAAGCAGGTTTTTTTTTTTTTGCATACCTTTGATCATAGGCATGTGAAAGTTTTTTTTTTTATTTTATAAACACTCTGTTGTGCAGTGTTTTTGCCCTCAAGAGCGCTTAGGCAAAAGTGATAGTTCAAAATGGATTTTTAGCATTGCTAAGCTATTGAGAATATTCTCAGGAGCTCTAGCCACACGTTTATGATCAAGGCTTTATTGTCATGACCACTCACAGAGTCTGCGGTTCCATCACAGGAAATGATCTGAGCTGAAGGCTTGAACAGAGGGGGCTATTGCTAGACTGCTAGCACCTCCATCACTCTACTGCTCATAACAGGATTAAGCATTTGTAGGCTATTCATTGGTTGCTGAATGTGTCACTTGCTACAGGGACTCTGTTCCTATGACAACAATTGAAAAGCTGTCGCAGCAGAAGTAGTTTTTGATTGATTTTGCTGATAATGTTCCACACCATCACATGATACATGACAAATCCGGTTGAAAGGTTTTCAGTGGAGTGACTCAGGATGTCCTCAGCTCTGTAGAACATATTTTGATGCCTTTTGCAATGAAAGGCATGAAATAGACTTTTTTTTTTTTAATGTATTGCTGGATTCATCCATTTTAATAGAGAGAAACCCAGCACAGCATCATGAATTTCTGTGATCAGCACTTTTTGACTTCTCCAACAAAGCAAAAGCAAAAGCTCATGTATACTCCAAGTTAAAGAAAGATGCACTTTGATCGTGCTTCATAATCCTAGTTTGTTTTTGGTTTTTTTTTTTTTTCATCTTTTTTCTTCCCCCTCTTAAAGGGTATTTTCCCACGCTTCCTTACCCTCAATACCATCTCCGTTTGCCCCTGAGGGATTTAATTGCATTCAGTGATCACCCATCTAAAGCAAACGCTTCAGATCTTTAAAAATTGAGATCAGGACAGAAGGGAAGAAACATGCTGGTCTTGTTTGGACCTGACCCAGATGCAGTCCTGCCCAGCCAGGCTAAATTTAGCCCTGTAACGCTCACCATCTGAGTACAGGTCTGACTAATTGACCAAGGAGTGCTAATCATCTCCAGGTTCTGCAGCTCACCAAGAGCCAAGAAAAGGCAAGACTGTGTTATCTTCAGGAAACTCTGGAGCTGTGTACCAATTTCTCGCAAACATACAAACAAACTGATGAAACAGACAAGTTATACTTACGTTCTCACACTTTTTGCAGTTATCAGTCTATACCTGCGTGGCGCTACTTTGTGACACTGTAAAAAAAAAAAAAAGTGTTTGTCTGTTTGTCTGTGGAAAACCATAACCCAGTGACACAACTTAATCACTTGTCAAAATGTTATTGGGATTTTTCATTCAGTACTAGTCTTTAACCCTAACTTGAGAACATTATAGCACACTTTGTCATGCATGTGTTTATAGACCTGAGAACTGTTACTTCTCTGCTTTTCTAAATGCATTTGCAGAATTTCTAGCATTTGCATTTGTACAGTGTTCTACATCTCAGTTGCTGTGCACTTAACACACCATAGCACACACATGTCCCTTTGAATTGCATTGCGCTCTAGCATTGCACTCTACCTGCACGCTACCATAGCAGTACAAAGTCGCGACCAAAACCTAACCTGCGGCTCACACAGGAAGTGGCCCCCTCCCACCGGATATCCCCTTGTGGCTAAATAAAGTTGAGTGACAGGCTGAGGATGTATGGGGGTAAAGGTTTGCCCTCTGTTCTCTTACTGCGTATGTTCAGCCAGGGAGATTCCTCAAACTGAATGATGCTAAGGCTGAGTTTTAAAAGCCCGCTCTCTCCTTTTGCAAACCTTGGGTTTGAGAGCTTCCTGTGCGGTTCCTGTCCTCTCGTTCACCAGCGGGAGAGCGCGGGGGCGTGCGGTGGTGAAGGGTCAGGCGTAACGCCATTGTGCAGAGAACATGTACTAAACGCGCAGGTTAAGCTCCAGGAAGACGGGGTTTCCTTTTAGCCTGCGCAGGTTCCCTCTAAAAGCTCTCCCACCATACTTCTCTTTCAATATAGGCAATGTTTCTACCCGGTTTTCCTGTCTCTGTCGTGATCATAGTCATTTTTCTGCTCACACTTAAGCACAAGTAAAGCTATTGGTAAAGGAAGTCACACAAAAGGAAAACTCCGGGGGTGTTGTTTTTAGCACTGTGTCATCACCACCAACATCCAATCAGCTTCAACTTCATCATGGTCAGAATTTATGCTGCATGGTGACACAAAACAAGGAAGTGGATGCAAACAGGAAGTGATGCGTCAGCATTTTCATGACACAGGCAGCAGCATCCCACCTCAGTGTTTGTTTTGATTGTTTCACGCTAACCGGCTTCACACACACACACCCTCTCCTTCCCTCCCTCTCTTCTGACCGACAGATAAAACACACACACACACACACTGCTCCGAACAGCATGCCACTCATTGGTCTAATGATGTGTCAGCTTTTTTTTTTTTCAACGTAGAAATTGATCTCCCTCCATCCCTCTCCACCTCCTCTCTCCTCTTTTTTTTTCCCCTCCTAGATTTGGTTCACTGCTAATTTCTTCCCTTCTTTCCCTTTCCCTCATGCTGAAAATGATCCATTACGATGAGGTTGCTTTGGCAGCAATCAGTTTACTACGCTAAGTACGCTGAATCCCTAGGCAGCACAGTCAGGTCACCTGTGGCTAATCGCCAACAGCCATCATGCTCTCAGATTTGCCTTCGACACACTTTTTTTTCCCCCTTGCACACTCATTTAATCTGGAGATCGTGCAAGGATGGGTTGAGTGAAATGTCAAAAGCATAAAACATTTAAAGAATGATGTGATTCAACTTAGATCGTTTTCAGACGGAGATTTGCGTCAGCAGAAACACCGTAGTCACAGAAAAAAAAAAGAAAAAAAAGAAAAGCGCGTCTGTTTGCCAAGGGGGTGAGGGTGGATATATTTTAATGACATTATTCTTGATTGGATAATTTATGTGGGCGTTTCCATATTCATGTCCAGTGCTGGCCATCCGTCACTGTAAAGCTGTTGAAAACCTGACTGCAGCAGTTTAACATCAGGCCTGAGGCTGTATTACCAACAACTGAAGAGCTCAAATGCCATCTTCTGGAAGCCTCTGTGTCTCACTGCTCAGTAATGAGATGAGATTAGAGGACGGTTTTCATGCGTACCTCTCACTCAGTTGGCCACACAGTGCTATGTGGGCATGGCAGAAGTGGAGAGCGGAGCACTGGACATTACTTGTAGGTGAAGGACAGAAAATACTTTTCTTTCTTCATTCTCTCTCTTCCTTTGTGACTTTCTCAAGTCTTTTTGTGATGGTTGAGTCGCCACTGTATCTAGTCTCTTTATCAACTCTCTCTCTCTCTCTCTCTCTCTCTCTCTCTCACACACACACTCGTGGAGAAAGAACATGTTTCGCAATGGGCAACATTGCTCCACCTACAGGACCTCTAACAAGCACTTAAATCGCAGTTGGAGAAATACTCTCTCACACACACACACACACACACACACACACACACAAACAACCGGATACACTCACAACCTTCCAAACTATGATCTGCTGTAAAAGATTAACTGTATTTTACATGTCAGTTAATAAACTTCACCAGTCTAAAATATGCTCATCCGTATATCAAAGGGCATTAAAACTTCTTAACTCCTGATTTTTTTTATTTTTTTTATTTTTTTTTTTTTTAAGAAAAGAATTGCTCCCAAGCAGTTTTGATGAAGCTATAGCCAAATTTCTGTCATCCTACCTGGCAGATATTCTCTTAGCGACATAGCATGGGCCAGAGGGCATATTCATCTTCTCTCTCTCTCTCTGTGCTAATTTTCCTTCACGTCCTATGATTTTCGTGGGGCTTAATTCAAACTCCTACATAAAACCTTGAAGGTCTCTGTGGGATCAATTTAAAAGGAGACTCTCCTCCTTCATCCTTCCATCTATTCCTCCATCGAGCCTTTCTTCCTTTCTCCCTCTCCTCTCTTCCTGGCTGATTGCGACGAGTTTGAAGCCAGGCTCTCTCAGGCGGTAGTGATCTGTCCTCTGCTCCAGTCTCTGGTGTTTGCTGCTTGGCTCCTGGAGCTGATTTGCTGCTCAGTGGGGTGTTCTGGCACCTGTGACAAGAGACCAATCTTCACAGAGAAAGGAAAATCCTCATACGTTTCAGTCAGATGAAGGTTTTGATCTTTTATGCTGTAGGGATGTAATTGATAAGGTGGTAGAGGTGAGAGACGTGTGTGTGTGTATATGCATGTATGCTTGCGTGTGTGTGTGTGTGTGTGTGTGTGTTTGAGAGAGAGAATCAGAAGGTGTGTAGTATTCTTCTCAGGCAGTTTTCTTTGATATATGGTTCCACTGCAGAGGGAATCATACAGGTCTGACTGTTGTTCTCAAATAGCACCCCCCCCCCCCCCCCCCCCCCCGTCTCTTTTACTCTCTTGCACAGGTGAGGAAATGAAAACTATTGACTGTCAATGCTCGGAGAGTGAACGGACAGACCTCCTGATTGTGCATGAATCACCAGAGGTCTCACATTGTTTGAGTACTTGAAAAAGTAAAGTGACTTAATGCCAGTGAGGATCAAATTGGGACCAGTACAAAATGTTGTTCACAGATGTCAACTGCAAAGAAGTAGACATGGATAGTAGCGCTCGTTTTCGTGCCTGAGAGCCTTGTGTTTTCGATGTGTAATGGTTGATACAGGTAGGATTAGATGGAGCAGCTTATCCTAGATCTTTCATACAAGTGGGTCCATAACTTACCTGGATATAATAAGAAAGACTTGGTTCGAGTCCAGAATGCAATTGGAGGAGGCCCACAGCTGGACAATCTTTAAATTGGGTAGGTGGCAGGATGTACCATCCTACTTATTTTTAGCCAGCCCTGGAGTCAGTTAAGGTCAAATGGGGCTTCCTCAGAAGAGTAAACATGGTCGAAGCTCCACACCGAGATTAAGATATGACATGTAATTGAAACCACGGGACGTATTTAGATAAACAAGTTCAGACAGAGTTTTAACTCAAATTAAAACTCCTTAAAAAAAGCATTTGGTGAGTAAATTAAGCTCCACGGTCTTGGACTGTCTGCCAGTTGGGTCAACATGAGGTGAATTGTGAGGACAAACCTGCGCAGGCAGGCTGCCCAATGCAAACTCCCCGTTTAAGCACACGTTCTCCACAATCTTTCCCTTTTCATCTAGTGACATAACAGACTCACATAAGGTCTTTACAATGCATTCGTTACCATGGACAGAAATCATTTGAATTTTCAAATCTTTATGAACAGTCATTTGGAATATGAAAGTGTGTGTGTGTGTGTGTGTGTGTGTGTGTGTGTATGTGTTGAAAGTGGCATTTTGTCACACGGCACCTTTCATGTTTCCCTCCGTCTCCTCAGACAAGGTCTCCTCCTGCCGCAGTCTGGTGCCATGGTCACGTCTAGCACTGATGACATCGTTGTGGTTTCTTAATTAGGGTTTAATGGCATTGCCGAAAGCTGAAGGGTATAATTTTCTCTCCTCCCCTGAAATGAAGCTCTGAGACTCTAATTTGGATTTGAGAGCAGCTGTGTGTGATTTCTAAACAGACCTCTTCTGCTCTGTTTGTGTTCCTTACAAAACTGAAGAGAAAAGACAATAAAGACACCTGCTTTGAACGAAACCCTCAAACACACCAAGGTGAAATTCTTTAACTGTTTTAATTTGAATTTGAATACACGGCCAAGAATATTCCTCACGTGTTTTTCCAGAGAGGAACACAGCTATAGTTACACACGGGGTGGACACTTATGTGTTTTTGATGGATAGATGCAGAGTATGGGGTTGTGTGTTTGCGCCTTGAATAATGAGGTTTGTATGAGTGTGTTTTCATCACCTGAATAAAATGAGAGAGTCCTGTCATTCCCATAGCTGCATTTAATCATAAACTCTTAATTTGAATATAAATAAGTACGAAGGCTGAAGTGTTTTGTCTAGCCTGCAGCTCGTGTGAAGCTCTCGGTTAACGGGAGGGAAAAATATATGGCCAGATATATGCAGAATGGCATTTAGCCTAAACGTAATTACAATCACCAGGCCACAGCAGAAAAAAAAAAAAAGGTCTGCTTTCAAAAGAAATGTGTGTGCACGCACGCATGCGTGTGATTGTGGTGACAGCTTTGTGGGAATACGCACGCACATACACACACACACGCACACACACGCACACACACGCACACTCTCAGCTCTGGCCGTTTGCCTGTATTTTATCCAACGTTCTATCAGAGCTGGGTAAACAGTGTGTGATGTTTGAAGTGGAGTGCTTTAATCAGAAGTGTAATTGTTTACACTGTGAGATGGTTAGGGGGCACTTGTGTGTGTGTGTGTGTGTGTGTGAGGGGGTGGTAGAGATTGAGGATTGCAGGATTGAGGAGGGGGGCGTAGCCCTTTTCTGCCGTGTAAATTATTGCCCTGAGAGAATGAAAATGCCAAGGGCAGAGAGGAAAACAATAGCTGGCAGTGGATTGTGGTGCAAAGTGTTTGGGTTAATATGGATATGACTCAGGGATGCTTAGTTTGGCTATAAGACCGTTTTCACCACTTTTATTCATAATCGGGTGTATCAGACAGATACCCCTGTATCACTTTGTTTGTCATGTGCCGCATGTGTCAACGTGTGTGTGTGTGTGTAACTGTAAACGAGTCTAAATGAATCACTTCTGATGTCCTGGACAGTTGAACAAAGGTGCAGATGGGCAGATCACACTCACGTTCTAGTGTGTGTGTGTTTGCGTGTGTATGTCTCTGCATGTGTTGGTGGGTACTTCTGCATGTGCATGTGTATCTCTGTGTGTGTGTGTGTCTCTCTCAGGGGTGGGGTGGGGGGTGCTCCTAATGGTCCTTATAACATGTCTATAATATCAGGACTCGCGTTAGCGGATATCAGTGGCCATGGGCTGAGTGCATATATTTTTTTTCAAGTGTCAACTCTTAAAGCAACAATTAGGTAATTGACTGTATTTATGTATTTAGATACATTAAACATTTATTAAAAATGTAAGCTGTTAACAGGAAAGACTTGCTTCTGAAGCTTGGCAAATAGAGCATCGATTTACAAATGTTTTTTTTTTTTTCTTTTCATCTGAAACGATGTATTAAAAAACGAGTTTGCCTTTGGCTCATGTATTATTAACAAAGAGCTAGTAATGGTTTATGAATAATGTAAGCCTATCCACTGGCCCTATTACAGCTTCTTATCAAATTGATAATTTCTCCCCTTGGTTCTAAGGCAGATTAGAGTTTTACTAATGGCGTTTGTTGCTGTTGTGCGTTTGAACTGGTTGGTTCAGTCACTGGGCGCCCCTGAGCCAAAAGCTGTGGACTGAAGCAGTAAGCATCTGTTCATCTTCTAGTATGTCTGCTAACTCCATTTGCCCTCTGACATGACACAGCCATGTCTCCGACTGCAGGCCTTTAGCCCTGTGTGTCAGCCCGTGTGTTTGGCTTAAGAGCATAGAGCTGGACTAGGATTGGGCTCCTGGGTCTTATCTAAGAGACAAAGAGGGAGAGCCTAATGTTATCACACCCTTTCACCCAAAGCATCAATTATTCACAGGCTAGATTCAGAGAGATAATACTCTGTGTGTCCGCTATAGACCTCTTCTGTTTGTGTGTGTGTGTGTGTGTGTGTGTGTGTGTGTGTGTGTGTGTGTGTGTGTGTGTGTGTGTGTGTGTGTGTGTGTACATGTATGTAGGTGAGTGTGCATGAGTTTGGTTGTGTGTGTGTATTTAAAAACGTGTTTGCTTTGCTTTATATAAGTGCATGCATTTATGTCATATTTACATGTATGTAGGTGAGTGTGTTTTGTATTTGTGTGTGCATGCTGGCTCTATCTACGTGTCAACGAGTATTAGACCTTGTGTGTGTGTGTGTGTGTGTGAGGTAGTGAGCATGAGGTTGTGTGTGTGCGTGTGTGTGTGTGAGTGAAGTCTCACTGTGAAACAATGGATATGTCATAGTACATTATATTTGCTCTGTGAGGGGCTGTTCAGAGAGTCTGAAGATGTAGCCCTTGTTCTGCTGAGTGAGCAAACAGGTGGACTAATGCCTCCAGTTCTCTCTCGCCCTCTCTCTCTTTCCTTTTTCCCTCTTTTCACTAAGGAGGTGCTCTAACAAGCTTGTTCAGTGCAGCTCAGGAGTGTAAGATGAATAATTTACCTGAAGGAGCACTCTATATTTATTTAATATCATTCTCACCGAGAGAGAGTGAGAGAGAGAATTGTGCGTGTACTCTGATATGACAGTCTGTATCCATGCTTTTGAAGCTGTGTTGTAAGCTTGTCGTTTGTTCCCTGATTGTCTCAGGTGAGCAGAGGGAGAGAGGAGAGAGGAGAAGAGAGAAAGAGAGAGAAAGGAAGTGTGGAGAGGGACAGTCAAAAGAGAGAAGACTTAGGCTGACTGGTAAGAGCATTCTCAGTGGCCCTGAAACTGATTATAACACTCAATAAGACTGGATGGCCCAGGTGTTTCTAGATAGCAATATCCTGTAATAGTCAATAACCCATAAGTTAACAGTCCTTTAATTGTTACTTGAGCTTATAAAGCTTTTGGTGAGGTGAGTGAGGGATCTTCAGTTTGGAACTGTTTGGTCTACTTTACGGAACTTCGACTAGCAGCGAAACATATCCAAACATCGCAACTCGTAGGAACGATAGTAATGTCACATAAGGATTTTTTAAAATTTGTTTTAATGTGTAAGAAATGTAGGTTTTAGTATTTGGCCTAATGTGAGTAATTACCCCGGTGCATCTTTTTATATGTATTTTGTCTTTGTTTGCAAAGACATTGAGAGTGAAGCATGAAATCCCAGTTGCAGTTTAGCAGTAGCTCCAGAGAGAAATGGGAATTCCCAGTGCAACCACTGACCTCCTTATGTAAACAGACAGCTGTCTCCATCGTTGTGTTTTCCCCTCAAAATCCTACTCTGCCGTTTGACTTTTCAGTCCTATCATATTCAGCACATACGTGAGAATATTCCCTCAGCGCAAACATAAACCTCATTTTCCAAAATAAACACTCGTCTCAATAAGCAGTCTTTGCTTTGCGATGGACAGTGTCTCTCCTCCAGACCCACACCCAGAACAGCGTATCATCTGCGTAGATGCAAATTTAGACGGTGCCTTGTTTGCTGGTCAAATAGGCGTTCTTCCGCATGTCCCGAATGCTTATATTATACCTTAAGCTTAAGTGAGGATGCAAAATATAAAGCGTCTCCCGCTCTGTCTTAGTCTTCGTCCAATTTAAATTTGTCAGCAGGCGCTTTTGAGCCAATGCTGTGTGTATTGCTTTTACAATATCATTCATTTGGTTTTTAATGTCGTAGAAAGGTTTGGGATTACTGTCGTGTGGCCTCCAAAGGTCTTAATCAGTTCTGTACACAGGCTGTATACGCAGATACAGATCATTACTGAATGAATCAAGGAACGATGGAGAATGATCAACTACATCAAGTGCTTCAATCAACAAATCACGCAGCCCAGCTCACTGGGTTTCTGTGGGCATATAAATACCTCCTCAAACGAGGCGAGAGGAGAACTTTCTCATTAAATGAGTGAAGGCTGAAGCCTGCTTAATTTAGCAACTTTACCATTGGTAACCGTGGTAATTACTGCGAAGGTTGCCTTTGATCTTTCCAGACAATGTTTCCCAGATTCCAACACTCATCAGGGGCCAGGGGGAACAGCTGCAAAAATTAGTGCGGAGCTGCTCTTTCTCTCTCTCTCTCTCTCTCTCTCTCTCTCTCTGTCTTTCCTTCTCTGTCTTTCTCTCTCGCTCTCCCGATCTATCTTTCTCTCTTCTAAAAAGCAAGCCCCTGAGCTTGCATTGGTTGGGAAATGTGTGTTTGGTAAGAGAGTGTTTATGTTGGGTAACGATGAGTTTTTTTTTTTTCCCCTTGATCGTTTTAATAACACATCACAACACATGACACTCAATCTGGTTTCTAATTTGAATGATTGTTATTTCAGATAGAGTTTTAGGAAAAGAATTCTGAAACACGTCCTAAATCAAATGAAGATTGAGTCTGAGAGGAAATAAAATCCCTCTACAGCAGAGATGACATGAAATCAGCTGTACTTTCAGTGTGTTCGCACATCTGTGTGTGTGCGCATGTATGTGGGTAGGTGGGTGTGCAACAGGGGGTCTCTGTCACTGCAGATATTACCACACACACACGCAAACACACACAAATGCAAACGCAGGAGGTCTTCCTGTTACTTTTGTTCTGTCATATGTCAGCTGTGTTTTGGTGAATAGGAATGTGTGTGTTTGTTTATGCTATCATCTGTTCGTATGTGGGCGTGCGTGTGCGTGCGTTCGCGCGCGCGCGTGTGCCCGCATGTGTGTGTGTTAGTGCGTGAGTGCACCCGTGCGTACGGATACATGTGATGTGTAACAGTGTTCTACATCACAGTAACCGCCGCAGTATGGCCAAATCACCGATCCTTTACAGAGTTCTACTGGGCCGCACACACACACATTTGCATTTAAGTAAGCTGACATTTCTTTTTCCCCTCTGTACAGTCAACAGGGCTTGATCAGGACACAGCTAGGAGGTATCAACAGTGGCTTTGATCTGCCATAGCTCTCGTACACTCACTAACATTAAAGATGTACATATCAAACAGGGCTGACTCCCTGTCCGCCACACCGTCCTTATGTAACTCGAGAAAAATGAAAGGACTGAAAAAGGCTCAAGGCTGGAGAAAAACAGTCCCCCAGTCTCACCCTCTCTCTCTCTCTCTCTCTCTCTCTCTCTCTCTCTCTCTCTCACTTCCATCCTTCACCTCCCTCTGCACTCATCTAGTGAAGAAACTTCCACAGGGTTTTCCTCCTTTCTTGTTCTTCATCTCTTTCTGTCTTTCTTTCCTGGTTTATCTTTTTTTTTTTCTTTTTTCTGTCATTAACAGCTTTGAACCTGCTTAATTAGCACCTTGGTGCTTTTTAATCCACACAGGTACTGAGGAAAAGATAGAAGACAGAGAGAGAAAAAAGTCAGATTCAGTTTTAATAAAGTAAAGAGGCATGGTGGAAGTAAGAAAGAAAACTTAGAGCTTGAGAGAGAAAGAGGGAAGAAGAGGCAGAAAGAACGAATGTCGCATCGCACTGTTGTTCTCTGTGAAACACCCTACTTATGATCACAAATGTCATACTAGGCAGATAAAGGTCATTTAAAGGTTCAGCAAGGTGACTCACACTCTTTGCCTAGGGAGCAAATTCACACACACTCACAAACACACACGCATCCACACCCACACGCACACGCACATGCACCATATTTTTATGCTCCCAGCCCTGACACCAATTTGAATTCCCTGCTCAGAAGGATCTGTAATTCAAAAGTTCAAGATTCTTTGACCTCAGCTTCTGCTACAGTTTGCAAACTGTCTCCATCACTAACGGATTTACACATGAAGAGACCGGTGAGTCATACACGCAGACATACACATACAAAACTCAGTGCACACAAATTAAAATTTGCATTTCAATAAGTTGAAATTAGCAGTTTTATTTTTATTTTGCATAATCCACATATGAATTATGTAGAAACACACAGAGGGAGGTAATCTTTTGAGTTTTTTTTTTCCTGTCACTGAGATTCTCCGTTGACCTGCGACCGGTGGTGACATCACCTAAGCGTGCTGACAGACTCACCATTAAGCTTCGATATTCACACTTCCTGTCAGACCATAACGCACAACGACACAGAGGGGATACTCGCTCTGTTGCCCATGGCAACTATCATTCCCAAGGTCAAAGTTCAGTGTTAAAATTTACGGCATCCTGTCTTGGCCGGATGGGGGAAATGAGTGTCCTCAGCGCGTAGTCTTCCGGAAAAATCACTGCCGCGAGGAATTATGACACACTGTTATCTGCGGCTCCATGCTGCATTCCCAGAAATATCTGACTAGCTCAGTCTCTGAGCTTTTATACATTATTCTCTTTGCAACCGTATGTAATCGTAGATCCCAATATTTCACTGGCAAATATTTCCATTCCCGAATGTCATTTGGAATATTGCCGGAGTTGGTAGAGGAATGGAATGGAACGGAACAGAGCACTATATTTTTCATAACTGTGGTCAGCCTCACTAGATATTGTAAAATAATATATTAGACTGAAAGAGAAATAATCAGCTTTATCAGCTGCAGAGTGTATGACAGAATCCTGGTCTTTCTTTAGTCACTTACATTTCTTATCGAGGTTTTTTTCTGTTTACTCCTACAGTCTGTTGTCAGTTAATTGATCTATACATGTGTTTACAAGTTGACCTGTAGTTTTGAAAGTGAAACAGATTTGCTTTCCTGCCCATATTGATTGATATTAGATGGCCACTAACAACAATGTGTGCATTGTATGTAATACTGTGTTTTAATTGTTTTTTTGTGTGTTTCTTGTGGGTTAAACTCTAGGAATGTGTACGTTTGTGCGTATTACAGATAACATTACAGCTGGTTCTGCTTCCTGTCTGAAGTACCATAATGTGTGTTAGTGTGTACATGTGTGTGTTAGTGTGTGCGTGCCCCCACAGACCCATGCATTTGGATGTATACGTGTGTGTGAGTGTGTGTGTGTGTCTCACGCTTGCTTGTTGTATGTATGTTTGTATCTGTTCATGGGTAAAGTTTTGCTGTTTCGTCCCTGTATTTCTGAGCAGAAATATGTATATATACATTGAGGGACCTACAAACACTGATCTCGTTTTCTCCTATTCCTTAGAGGGGCAAGAGACCTTAATAAACATACGTGCACACGCACACACACACACACACAGACATTGCACCATAGAAGATACCTCTTAACCACAGTAAAAGTAAAATATGCATCGAAGGAAAAACCACTGAGTACAGATAATTCTAAGACAAATCTTGTGGAAAAAAGTGAAAATAATAATGAAATTATTCAATATTTCTCCCTCACCTATGAAACATTAAAGGTTGTTTTCATAGCACATACAGTACATTCAATCCCAAGTCTTGGGATTTCCAGAGGAAAAAAAAATCTCATGGAAAACTCTGGAAGAGCTTTAGCTTAGTGGGGCTTAACAACTAAGGTTTAAAAGCTGGTCTTATCTCTGATTCCTATCGTAGTTCATTTAATTTTTTCCCATGCATTCATGCAGGATAGCGTCACAATCACTACATAACCAGAAAAGGTACAGGACATGGAATGAATGAGAAAAATGAAAACAAGCAGTTTTAAGAGTTAGGGGTGATTTTGTGTGCGAGGGGTGATTTTGTGTGAGTGTGTGAGTGTGTGTGAGTGTGTGTGAGTGTGTGAGTGTGTGAGTGTGAGTGTAGGGGATAGCTGATGGGTCACTAAGACTGTGACTGTTAGATACATAGGTTGAGTCCATGCCTCCCTTGTGTGTCCACCCCTCTTATCTACTGCTGATCCAGACCTTTCATCTCCACTCAGACCTGCAGGGCACACAACGACCCACTGCTGAAAACACACATCCTCCTTCCCAACACACACACACAGACACACACACACATACAGAGACACACCAGCTGCTATCTCTCAACCACAGACGAGGACACTCACCTAGAAGTCTGATTACGCGTGCACACACACACACACACACACAAGGTTTGTGTCTTATACACCTTCGACATCATCCTCCCACCCTTTTTCCTTTCCTTCTCTCTCCCCTTCTCTCTCTCAACTCCATTTTTTCACCTCCACTCTCTCCCTCCTCCCTTTCCTGTTGTTTTTCTAACTATGTGTTTGCTCTAATCTCTCTCTGCATGACGTCTGGAATGTTCCCTGGTTTTGGTTGAGATAGCAAGAGAGACAGACAAAAAGAACAACTTTATACAATTGCAGAGACACTGTAACAAAGCATGAAATACTGTAATTTAAATACATGATCTTAATTAGTCTAGACATTAGATAACAAATGTCTTTTCTCTTTGTCTCTGTTATAGAAGGGCTGCTGTGTCTGAAGATGGGTCATGAAAAGTCTTAAACAGACAACTAGGGCCAACTCACTGAAATAACACACACACACACACACATCCTTTGAGTTTTCCCAGTTTAACACACTGTTACAGCAGATGCAGTACGTAAAGACGTTGGAATGGCACTTAATGTTGTTAGAATACTGTCATTAGAATGTGTGGCAGTGATTAAACCCAGACAACACCGACACATGCACAGCTCTCAGACTCTGTGCCTATGTGAGCATTAGCTAATGGCTAAGGGTAGTGCTCTGTGTTTATTTGTGAGGAGGTCATCTCTGTGACCAGCACAGCTCATCTGACCCATTGACCGTTATTCAATCGCCCTCCTCAGCACATTCCTTTACACGTGGGTGAGCCAAAACACACGCGCACGCGCACACACACACACACACACACACACTCAGTGTGTGTCCTGATCATAACCTCAAAGCTGGCATAAACACCAGACTTCACCTCCGACCTTTCACCTCTCACCCTTTAATCTATCTATGATGCTGCACTGTCTCACCGTGGTTTTCAATAGAGCTAAAAATAAATCTCCCGTCCCTCTCTTTAAATAACCCCCTGCTCTTCTCTAGAGGTAACACTAGCATCCTCTTCCAACACCCCTCCACTTTTGTCCCCTTAAGAACATTGGCATCATAATGGCAGCAGTACGCACTCACTGTGGCCTAATCGAACCCTCTGCAGACATTCTACTGAAGGGTTATTTAGGCATGGCTCACTGTGACCGTATGCACGTTTGTTCTGTCATGAAATCTGCATGCGTGCAGTTTTGAAACTTTGTGATAAATATGGTAATATGGTACATATCCCATGGTTAGCATCAACTTTCATGACAAACTAGATGCTACCACTTCAGACACACCCACACACACACACTTTCTGGAATCTGTGTCTGTGTGTCTGTGTGTGTGTGTAGGCCACTGAAGACAGAAGAGGGAATTTACCAACCCAGCTGTTTCCAGTCTCTCAGCTCTTGTCTCTTACAGGGAAACGTTATACTTGCTTCATCTTTCTCCTCCTCCTTTTTGAATGTTTCATTATCTTTGAACTCATTTTCTCTCAAATTACAATTTGTGAGTTTCAGTTGGGAAGTGTCCTCTCATACGTCATCCCAGTGCAGTGACTGTGTTTAAGGTTCTGCTCCATCCACAGCTGAGCTGGAGTCAGTTATCCAAACAGAGTCAAAGTATTTCACAGGCTGAATTAGAGAAGGTGCCAAGGGTATGCACTGTCAAAATAAGCGAACCATCCACAACTCTTCCAGGTTTTGACCCTCAAACCTTAACAATGGGTCTTTTTTTTGGCCTAATTCCCTCCTTTTTTTCCTACTCCTGAGCACTTCTAGTCTAAGGTTGCCATGTCTTCCTATTATCAATGGCTTTTACCATTATTCCAATGGAATGGTGCTGAGCTTGCTAAGGACAACAATGCTTACCATGTATAGTGATCATAGTTGTAATCATCCAGTGGGCTGTATATATATTTTTTTTAATTTGGCTCTATTACAATCAGCCTGTTGTAACAATGCCTTTACCCTCTATGCCATAGACAGGGTTCACAGTCTGCATTATTCCTCTTTTACTTCATGTGAAACTGAAGCCAGGATACATAATCCACTTAACTGAAGTGTGACCAATCCTGTTCAGTTACTGTTAACTCCACTGCTCCATTACCCTTTTAATCAAACATTGTGCCTTCTCAGATGTTATGATGTATAGTTGTAAATCATATCGTACTCTAAAGTGTGTTCTGAAACTCACATAAAAATGAAATTCATGGTTGTGTGTTGGACACTATAGATGACACCATAAACCTTATTTTTGGGGTGTTAAAGCTAGGTCATCTGTGTATTGTTGATTGTCAAGGCCTGTACTGGAGTATGTGTGTGTGTGGTGTGTGGCACTCTCTGTGGGTTTTTGTAACTCTTTTTCATGTCGTAAAGCCCCTGCCCCTGGGCAGCTTTCATGCTCTGATGGAGGTTTATCCATACAGGAAGCAAGTGTGTGTGTGAGTGAGAGAGAGAGAGAGAGAGAGAGAAAGAGAGAGAGAGAGAGTATGTAGAAGCACATGAGGGGTATGGGCCCCTGTGAGCCACAGCATGAAGAATAGCTGGATACTGAGTCCAAATCAAAGGGAGCTCTGTGTCTGTGCCCCGGGGTAGTGTCTGTGTGTGTGTGTACTGGAGTTTAGGAACAAGTCATGGGGCTTTTCAGAGACAGATAGAGACTTTCTTTCTTTTCTTTTTTTTCTTTTTTTTTTTTTTTTTTTTTTTGCGAATGCAGTATTTTTTTTTATGCTTTGTGTCTTGTGTCATCCTTTGTTTTTCTCATTTATTTGAGATGCGAAATGTTGTAAACAAAATACAAATTTTATAGTCTGTTCCAGTACGTTTTTACGTAATTTTATTTTAGTTTTATTTTTAAGGATTGATTTAAATTACAAGCATATCTTTTTATTTTGACAGGAGATACACAACCCCCATCCCAGATGAAGGGTCTTCAGTTTCGGAGCATCGCCCCCAAGGCACCAGCAGTGGTCCAATCCCCCACTGTGCTTTCTTGCCAGCCCACCTCTGCCCTTCCAGAAGCTTCTACAGCTGTCAGCCCTAAGTCCATCCTCGTGCCTGCTCAGAACTATGCCCTCATGCAAGTGGCTGGACAAGAAGGCACCTTCTCATTGGTGGCACTGCCGCAGTCACCACAGCAGCAGCCAGTCCAGAAGAGCCTAAAACTACCCATACCAAGGTATCAGCCAATGAGAGGCAAGAGTGCTCAGGAAAAGGTCAGTAATAAGAGGCAGAGTCCCGCCAAGATTACCGTAACAACACGGGCCCGGTCATCTGTAGCAACAGCAGCGAAAACTAAACCGTCTGAGTCGACCGAGAGTCCAGATTCCTTGTCTGAAAAGGTCTTTCTGATTGACCCTACAGCTTCATCTGAGATTTCTGTTGCAACCCTTCTTCCTGACAATGCTGTTCTGTATCCAGGCTCACAGACGGAGCAGGGAGGTGACAGAAACACTGACTCTAATCAGAACCTCAGTTACTCTCAAGGGCCTAAGAACCCAATCGTCACCGCTGGCAACAATTGTTCACCAGCCAAACTGCAAACGAGCAAAGACCGGAACTCAATGACAAACCAGCCCGGTGGTCCAGGTGGTGCCATCACGGTTCTTTCCCCTGCTATCTTCAGCAAAGCCGTGCAAATTATCCCCTCTCCACCCAAAGGCAAGCTGCCCATCTTACCTTACGCCAAGGTGAAGAACTCCCTTCTACCTCCAGCCAGCCTCTCCAATACCCAGTCCACAGAAAAGAAGCTACCAAACAGGGCTAAAACCAACTTCACCAGAGCCGCAGACCTCACTGACAAGACTCAAGCTGAAAACACAAGCAACAGTGGCACAGCACAGACTAAGAAACCAACTGGTAAGAGGCGGGGGAGGAAGAGAAAGACAATGGAGGACATCCTTATGTTTGAGGCACGAAAGAAGAGATCTTTGACGTTCTTCCGAAGGCGCGTGCCTGAGAAACCTCCAGCCGGCGCCACAGACAAACTCGTGGACATCTCCAGGAAGTATCGCACCATCCGCCCCAAGCCCATGCTGGTGATGGAAACTGCGATCCCACAGTTAGTGAGTCTACCCTCCCTCTCAACCCCAGACAGCTTGGACCAGGAGGCATCCATTGCAAAGCAGATCTCAGGAAAGCCCCTGGATGAAATTCAGTCAGACTTTACTCCTGCGAGGGCCCCAGGTCAGAGGAGCACCGTCGCTGGCCTCGGTGGAGGTTTTGTGTACACCGGCAGTCGGCCGCTGCACCGTTGCCCGACCTGTAGTAGGTGTTTTCAGTTTAAACACCACCTGCAGAGTCACATGAACAGCCATAGTAACCTGCGACCGTACGTGTGTCCGGTGTGCAGGAAGGCCTATGCTCACTCAGGCAGTCTGAGCACACACATGAAACTGCACCACACTGAAGGTAGGCCCAGGAAGAACCTCCGCTGTGAGTTCTGTGAGAAGGCCTTTGGCTATGTGGGTGTCTACTTCAGCCACCTGAGAGAGGTACATAGAGTCATACTTACAGTGGAGCCCTCCATCAGCCAGCATGAGGAGAATACACCTGTAGAAGGGTGAGTATGAGTAATTCACACACACGCAGACAGAAATACAGATGCACACATACAGGTGGAAGGGCAAAGACGCACATGTACGGTGCACAAAGCCACATACTGCATCCAACCTACTCAGATGGGCACCCTGACCCACACATACACACACACACACACACAAACACACACACACACACACACACACACACACACACACACACACACTATAAATCTCTCTTTTTTTTCCTGTTATTTTTGTCATCTATAGGTCAGCAGATCCAGATGAACAGGCGTCGGAGCGCGTTGACCCCGTGGAGCTGCAGATCAAATGTGGCCGCTGCCAGGCCATCACGCCCACCTTTGCCGACATGAAGCTGCACCTGTTGTACGTGCACGGCGAGGAGGTGCAGGTGAGGTTGCGTGAGGGAGCGCTGCGTGGGGGCCGGGAGGCCGAGGATGAGCTCGTCAAACACGCCGCGCACTATTGGCGGCAGCTCAACGAGAAACGCAACCTGGTGCGCTGCGGTAGCTGCGACGAGGAGTTCTTCTCCTTCTCTAAGCTCAAACGGCACCTCCACTCCCACCACCAGAGGGAGAGCCAAGACGAAGAAGAGGAGGAAGAGGACGACAGCAGAGAGGAGAAAGGGGAGCATGTCCCGGGCGTCACTCATAAAAGCGTGATACTCCAAACAGGGTCACATTTTAACTGCATCCTGTGTAGCGAGGTCTTTATCAGTAAGCAGGACGTGTTAGAGCACTGGAGGGGGAGACACCACTGTGAAAATCCTGCACTACTGTGGGATGTCCTGGACTCTAGGGGGAGGGAGAATGATGACACACCCATGCCTAGCCCAAACTAGTGCCGCCTAAATGGCTATCGTTACCCGTAATCTAACATGTGTGTTAACCGGTGCTCAATTTTGTGATGGCACACATTAAAATCCACTAATGATGAAACACTTTTTTTTTTTGTATGTTTTGTTTGTTTTTTCTGTTCTATCAGGTTGTTATTTTTTTTGTTGTTGCACTGTTTTGTTTTGATGAAAGATATTTTTATATATTTTTTTTTAATTTATGGCTTAGTTGTTTTTTTTGTTTTTGTTCTCATGTGTTCCAGTGTTTTTAAAGCAAGGTCAGATGTTTTTACATCAGGAAGCCAAAAGGCACAGTTCCTATTAACTCATTGTTAATGGACATACTAAAGTTTCTTTCCACACCGTTGTAATGGCACCCGTTTGTCTTTGAATTGATTCCAGAGGCTCAGTAGCCTTCAGTGGAAGTCAATGTTTCTAATGTTAGTGCCAATCAAAACTGTTAATGATAATTGTAGTACGTTCCTGGTGACAGTTGATGGGATCACACGTAGTGAAATTAAAGTTAAAGCCAGTTTGACTGATATGGACTGTTTTAGGATGACTTTACCAAAATTGAGGAAACTTTGAGAAGGTTCAGTTTAAGGTACATCCAAATGTAATGTAAAAAATAAAAAAAATATGGTAATTATGTTCTCAATAGCATACCAAAACACACTCAAACTTCAAATCAATGTGTAGAACATTCATTAAATAATACCTGGAATCTTTCAACAAGTATGACTAAAACATTCAGTATCTACTCTTGTTGCAATGACAAAAGATCTGTTGTGATCTTTTGTAACTGATCTAATAGACATGTAATGTTGCGATGCATCTCATTCCAGTGAGGGTATTTTGGATCATGCCAATGCTTTTTCAGTCCTTCCCAACACATAAAAGAAGTATATTGTTTTGCTCAAAAGTGGATGGCAGGAACGTTAAGGTCATTTTTGTACCTGTATTTGATTAAATTAGTTTGAAAGAAGCCTAGAAAAAAAAACCATCCAGTTACACAAGGTTTTATATTCTACAGTTTAAAACCTCTTTAAAGAATGTGTGGTGTGTGTATGAGTATGTGTGTGTGTGTGTGCGTGTGTGTGTGTGTTGCATTACAGTCTTTAAGCCTCTTAACATGTCAAAGTTCTGTGTTGTGTTTTTGGCATGGGAAATGTTTCTTGTAGACTGTGTTGATTTATTTAAAGTCAGTTTGTGTTTAGTTTTGCTAACAGGGTTACTGAATGTACCTTCAATGTTTTAAACCCTACCAAATGTTTATATATATATATATATATAAATATGAATATATATAATACATAGATAGAGTATATATAATTATATTGAAAATATATATTTACATAGAGGAGTTAGTCATCATGCTGCTGTTTAATTCTCAATGGAGAAAACATTTCGACGTGTTCAAATGGCATTTTAAATGACTTCATGCAGCTTTAGCTAAGTACTGTAAATTGTTCTTCGCTACAAGGTGAATTCGTGGTGTGTTGAACAAGGCAAAGGCTTGTCAGTGCTTGTTGACATTTTTGGTTTCTTCTTTTTCCCTCCTATTTGACATGAAAAAGTGAGTTAAAAACATAAATCGTCATGTTATAATTTAAAGATATCAACATAGGTTGAATCATATTTCATAGACAAGCTATGCTATCCAAAATGAATATTGATTCTCAGTCTATTTAAACTGTTAAAACTCACAGTCAGTTCTTGTCACATCGAACATCAGGAAGGCTGGGTTCATCTGACATTACATCTATAGCCCGTGGATCAGAAAATCCCTCATCTCTACTGGATAAAGGCCTCAGGATAAGGGAGTCTTGGAGAAGTTTTGGTATGTGTTTATGCGTAATGACAAGGTACATAGACATATGGCTTCTATAGACTTGCTTCACATTCCCAGAGCTGAAAGTGTGTCATTTCTCCTCACTGTGATGCTAGTGTCTGCTTTGTGTGGCTTTGGCCAGCTCCGAGTAATGGAATTCCCTTCGTCTCTGACTCGTGCCTCAATAAAAAAAAGAAATAAAAGAAGAGTGAGTTGTGGTCATTTTTAACGTGTCTGTGATAAATGGTCCTTTTCCTGTTTCTTTTTTTTTTTTTTCCCCTCCATCTCACCAGCTCCTGCACTTTATTATCCCTGTCTCTTATCTTTGGTTTAAGTTCTCTCATTTCTTCGAAACCTTCTCACTACATTTTCTCCGCATCCGTCTTTTTATTATTCTTGTTTGATTTTTTGTGCTAGCTTTGTACGTGTGCACTTTAAAAGCAGACACTCAGTGTGAGTGTGTGTGTGTGTGTGTGTGTATGTGTGTGTGTCAGTTTGTGCCTGCGTTATGCTAACTGTGTTTCCTGTAAGTCATCATCTTAGTGAGGAATGTGAATCCTCACATTTGATGTGCTCAAGTCACATGACTTTGGTTGAAAAGTCTAAAGGCGAATCGCAGAGGTTTGTCTAGGTGCATGGACATACCAACATCCTTTTTTCTTTTTTTTTTTTTTAAACACTTTTTTATGGCACAAAGAACATAGTCTGACAAACAAATCTGTAACTCTCTCCAAACCATTTATGCTTTAAAAATGAAAAAAAAAAAGTGGTGTCTGTGAACCAAGCAGAGAAAACTAATCATAACTGCAGGCCTGGTTTGTTGCTATGTCCAAATTCGTGATGTGCCCCAGCTTTGTGTGCTGCATTTTGTGCTGGTATTCTTAAGGGCTGCACAGTCAGATAAGCTCCCATTAGAAAGAGGCTGCCTTCCTGTTCAAATGGGAAGTCATCTTGGAGAATGTCTGTGAAGCTGGTGCGGGTGTGTCAGTGCAGATGCATATTTCTCTTTAATCATCCCAGCTCTCGCTCTTTCTTTCTTTTTTTCTCTCTCTGTCTGTCTCTCTCTCTCTCTCTCTCTCTCTCTCTCTCTTTCTCTCTCTCTCTCTTTCTCTCTCTCTCGCTAGTTTTCTTTCTCCTCTGGTCTACAGAAACACAATCGCTCAGAGATCAAAGACCAACTCTCTAACAGGATTAGCATGAGTGCAGGAAAGGAGGGAGGAAAGTGTTGGTTTCAGGAGAGAACCAACCGTCTATGATCAGTGTTTTATTACAAGTCACAACCAAGGACCAAAGCTGTCATATACTCCTACTCTCTCTCTCTCTCTCTCTCTCTCCCTCTCTCTCTCTCTGTCTCCTCTCTCTCTGTCTTCTCTCTCTCATATGCTCTCACACTCGCCAGGTGTTTTTCCTCAGAGCTATCCAGCTCCTTAGGATGGAGTTTTGTGTATTAATGGACTGATGAGAGATGCTAACCAGATGAATTATTCATCCTGAAAGAAAGCATGTCAGAGAGAGAGACAGAGAGATGACGATGATGACCATGACAATGATTAGGATGACGACGACAATTAACAGTAGGTGATTTGTGGGGGGATGCCATCCCCCTTGTTAGCAAAATGACCAAAATGCAGCCCCTTTGTTAACCTGCCATCTCCCTATATATTCTATAGAGTAATCTCAGTGACCACTAGACCATACCCCCTGTTGGCCATCGGGCCATCCCCCCGTTAAAAAATAACAAATCACCTACTGATGATGAATGATGAATGATTAGAATACTGACAAGTGGTAGAAACAAACACCACACATAAAACACTCATCTGATGTCTGAAAAGATACTGAACGTGTCTGAAGAGCCTGGTCTTGCTTCATCATGTCAGTCTTATCACGACCACTGGTAGAAAAGACAAAGCGGATTCTACTGCGCAAAGAAAGAGGTGTGTCTGCTCCTGACAGGATTTCAGACTCCTTCATCTGCAGCTCAATCTCGATGTGGGAGGAGCTCACCTTGCTGTCCCTGTTATTGGTCCCCTCCCTCAGCAATGCTGTCACCACGGAGCTGACAGGAGAAGTACACTCCAAACCAGACGAGGCTCAAACACAGAACATCTCAAACAAATCCCATCAAAAACTACACCTGACCTTTCAGTAGTTCAGTAGTTCAGCTTTGTTTTTGGATTTAGAAGGAGTTAAGAACTTAAAATGTCCAGCTTAACCTTTCTGACAAGCGCTTTTCTTCTCACTCTCCAAAAAAGAGCATTCTTGCTCCTCTGGAGCAAAAAAACAATCGTGCCAGAGGACATGAACCTGGCTGTATGGGTTGAATGCGTGAATTCTCCTGGTGGATCTTTGCATCGATTTGGTGCATTTTTGCATCAAAAATGCATTTTCTTTGCATTTTTTTTGTATGTGTGTTAAAAGATCAGCGTCAAACTTTTGTTAGGTATGTACATGAATCTGATTTTGTGTGTGTGTGTGTACTTGGTTCATGGTATTTGGTATTGAAGTTTGAATATATGAACCAAAGTGAATACTTGCCACTAAAAAAAGGCTGGAACTCTCTCTCTTTTTCTCTTTTTCTCTCCATCACTCTCTCTGTAGGCTGCGGTGAGCTGGGTGGTCCAGATGGCATGGACTCACCGTGTTCCACTGGGTTTTCTCTGAGTGCCCAGAGGGACAGCAGCCATCTGCCTTTCTCCTCTCACGGCACCCAATGCAACTCACTCCTCCTCACCTCTGACCTGCATTCAGTCACACACGTAGAGAGATTGCCACTCAAAAGCATCTCTCATGGGCGTCTGTGTGCAGACACAAGGGTATTTCTGTGCTCTGAGTGGTTGTAGATGTAATATAATAAAGACTGGATGTGGAGCATCTTCTCCACCTTAGGAGCCCCTCCTCCCCTCCATCCTGTAGCCCCTTAGGGAGACTCTGATAGCCTGATGCTAATAGGAGACTCTGGGGGATTACTTTTGCCTGAGTGGTAACCTACATTCACCCACAGATCTGACAAATAAGGCTAATGACATAAGCCTGGAGAATACACATGGACACACAAACATGCACACACACACACACACACACATATACACACAAATGCTAAGAGACAGTGCTTCCTGTTTCTTTCAAATAAACCTACAGAGACCCACACTACCTTTTATACACATACACGCACACACACACATACACACAAGCACAACTCTGCATGGCTTTGTAGAGAGGTAACAAGGTTCCTGTGTATTCTGTTCATCTAAGCATAAGTCATTTATGTGCTCTGGTCTAAGGAGTCAAACGTCAAGGGAGAACTAAAAATTCCATTCCTACACATCTCTCTTCAATTCCCAGTGAGCTGGCGGTCACTGAGTGACACTGCTGAAGGGAACTTAAACACAAATACACACGTGGGTACTGCGTACACACACACACACGCACACACGCACACACACACACACACACACACACACACACACACACACACACACACACACACCCTTGCTGCCCCCTGTTGGCAAATAACCGAGACATTCTCTTAAACTCATTCTTCAACCTCATCTGTTAGGTTAATTAACTAATGTGTATACCATTCATTGTATCTTAGGTACATGTCAGAAGGATCAGGTGGCCTCTATATTTCATCCATCTCATCTTGAGACAAATCACACCATTCTTTTCACATCAATATCTGGGAGAAAGTTGACTGTCTGGCAAGCTGTGGCTATTAGTGTTCATTTGTCTTCCACTCTTTGTGTCCACTGGTTGTATTTTTCTCTCTGTTCTTGTGGTTTTATGAATAATGAGGGCTCACTGTGAGTAATTAAGAAAGCTCTTCAATCACCCCCCCCCCCCCCCAGTCCCTCTCCTGTAAGAGGAAGCTATGACTGGGCCTCCCCAGTGAGACTGTCCCACACGGAAAATGCTCCAATCCTGCCTTAGCCTACACTGTCAGAATCAACTGGACTCATCTATTTTGCTCTCTCTCTCTCTCTCGCTCTCTCTCCCTCTTTCTCTCTGCGGCATGTGGTGTTGAATCACCACGGCAGAGGCAGCCTGCCTCTCTCCACTCTTCTCCTTGTCAGGCTCTGGGACTAATGTCCCTCCTTTTCACCACATTTAGAAGGACAGGAGTGTGATAAATCCACAACAGTGGGGTTAAGGAGGGAGAGGTGTGTATGTGTGACCTGGGGTGGATAGAAAGAAAATAAGAGAGGAGTAAGATAATAGAGTCACAGTAAGAGAGAGAGAGAGAGAGAGAGAGAGACAGAGAAAGAGAGAGAGTTAGTTAATAAGAGTCAAACCTCTCACCACCCCACCCTAAAAAACAAGAACAAAAGAGTGGTGCTGATTAAATGAGTAAGGAAAGGGAGCCAGCACCGAGATGAGTCAATACAAAAAATCAATGCAGAGAAATACCGTACATTCCGGAATAGGACTGTGAGTCACAGTGGAAAATGAAAGGACAGTCAGTCCATGTAGCACAGGAGTGCATCAGTACAGAGTCCCATCCCGCCTCACGGTACTCAGTAACCGCGGAGAATGCGCGGAAATAAGTGAGGAATATAAATCAAAGAAAACTCAGGCTCTTATCTGTGACTCATACTCAGGACACAAACACAAACATATTTTACACACACCGGACAGATAAGGGAAAATAAGCAGAACACCTTGGTATATTTACGATGTGATTTTTCCAAAAGGAAATCAGGTCTTACATGATTCATCTTAAATAGTTTTTTTCCCCCCAAATAGTTTCATTTTTGTCTTATTTTTTCATCACATAATAACATATGCAAAGGTTAGGAAAGCGCCATGGTAAGTTGAGTAAAGTTTCTCCAGAAAAAAACCCCCATTGCTCATTCAACACTGGGAGAACTCAAAATCGCTCCCAAACAAAAAGTCACCTTCCCTGTTGAGTAAGAAAGGGAACCTGTCCAAAAATGTCCACCCCCATAAGCTTCAATTTTGTTATGTTGAAATGTTTTGCACACAGGGTCAGAAATACCTCTTGAGCAACCTCTCATACTTGGATAGTTTTTTGGCGAGGCATAGCATAGAGACCGAAAAACAATTAAATAAACAGTTACCGCAGTAAACAAAGAACCAGCATCCATTATGACCACTGCCAATCTCAAACTCAACAACTCTTTTCTCAAGTTCACATCAGTGCTTCATATAACACCTTAAAACAACACGAAAGCGACCACGTGTCCGTGTATTACCCAGGCCTACAGAATTCTCCACTAGCAAGGGCCAAGGCTTTTCCCCCAACCCCACAGAAAGACTCCTGATTCAACCTATCACAGTCCTGAGGAGCCTGTGATTAGATTCAGGTGTGTTAGACTGAGGTCAGAAGAACCTGAACAAGGGCAGTCCCCAGAGAGGACAACAAACGTAAACTACACTACTGTGGATACAAAACTGTTAACAACATCAGACAGTTACTGCAGTCTTACAACACAACTACCGCTTATATTACATTAATAAAGAAAACAAAGACACGAAGAACAAGGTACAAAAAAAGGGTTTTTTTTCTTTCCTTTTTCTTTAAACAGAACATAAAAATACTGAGAACACATTATAAATATAATAATAAGCTACCTAAATTGATTTTTAAATAGATTTTGAGGCTGCGTGAGATGTAAAAAAGAGGCCTTTAGCTGAAATTAAACCTGCAAGGAGAAAAAAAAAATACACAACATTTCTCATATTTCACGCTCCAGGACTGTTCTGGCATTGACTGACCTGTCATTGCAAGGCCTCGCCGTCATATCTCCTCATAATCAATACCATGTTATACAGGAAAGCACAGCTTAGAGAGAGAGGGAGAGAGAGAGAGAGAGAGAGAGAGAGAGAACACACGTTCCGTTTAGAGCTTTCCCCATATTAAACGGCTGAGTGGCTTTAAAAGCTCCCACAGCACATTAATGCACTGACTTTGTTTTATACTGTCCTACGGTTAAAAAAAATCCCCCAAAAAAACCATGCACCTAGCACACGTCCAGGACACACACACACACGTGCAACCCCACGCACGCACATATATACACGCACACGCATGCGCCTTTGCTGTCATCTCTCTCTCTCTCTCTCTCTCTCTCTCTCTCTGTAGATAAAATCTTTACCAAATACAGACTGTACTACTACCAGTACCACTGCTTCAAAAGCATTAAGGATGGTGAATTTGAACAGAACTGCCCATCTATCCATCATAATCCACCCCTGCATATAAATAGTGGTTCAAAATGCCCTACAGAAGAGAAAAAATGATGCATACAACATTGTTCTACCATGACACGATTAAAAGATGGAAAAAGAAGTTAGACACAGCCAACACATGCTGACACACACACACTGTAAGAGTCTCATGGAGTGTAACAGGGATTTACACAGTAGAGAGTTTATGTACCTCTAATGAACACATTTGATACAATATGCTACTGTGTTATGTCACTGCCCAGGTTAAAGAAAAGCAAAAGCATCAGTCACACTTCTGTAAACTGGTGATGGATTTGTGCATCACTGGTTTCAATATGAACAACACCTGTAGATTACCACGGGAAGTACTCAAGGGAAATCACACATTTACGGGACTCACTTTCATCAGAAAACTAATTAGAGCCAAATGCTTCAGTCATATCGTAGATCAGGCCTTATACAAGCCTGAATCCACTCTCAAACCAGAGCTTTTAAGAGGCCAATTAGGAGAAGTTAGAGGAATGTATGTGCCAAAAACAGTGTGGTAAGCGGGTAGGTGATAGCTTGACTAACTCTGAGGTAAGCTCCATTACACTCTCTTTCTCTCTCTCTCTCTCTCTCTCTCTCTCTCTCTCTCTTTCTCTCATTTCCTGTGTGCAAATGGTGAACGTTGTGAAACTGAGCTTAGAGCTCTACGTAATAATCTATGCTGGAAAAGACTATTTCCACAGCTTTACAGCTCTACAGCTGACTGTGCGTCCGGTGTGAAAACCCAGCTAGTCCAATACCAAAGAATGTCTGACGGGTCACATGACTAATCCCTCACTTGCATAAGTGATTCCTGAATGTTCAAGTTGTTCCTCTGAATAGCAAACTGAAACACGAATTAATGAGAATATTGTGTTACTATGGTCTGTAACTCTTTATGTGTCATTTTGATGTCTTGGCAGAACAAAGCAGAGAACTCACAGCATCCATCCATCACCTGCAGTATCACCATCCACACACATGTATCCAAGCCAACGTCTCCAGTGTTCTCCCACTCCCTGGAGCTTGGCAGATTCAATGTGTGTGTGTGTGTGTGTGTGTGTGTGTGTGTGTGTGTGTGTGTGTGTGTGTGTGTGAGTGCGTGTGTGCATTAGGGGATCGTGTGCTCAGGATATGACCTATTGTTCTGAGATAATGTGCGATGTAATGTTCTCCAGCTCTCTTGGATGGAAAACACTCCATGTAAAAACCCCTTTACTGTGGGAGAAAAAAAGGAACGCCAAGAGAACCACACCTGCCAAAGACAGCCGTCTATCACCAGAGCCGTGTCGAGTTTTTACGGTGTGTGAGCGTAAGACTGTAAGTGTGAGCGTAAGACTGTAAGTGTGAGCGTACGTGTGTAAACGTGTCTGAATGGAACCGTGCGAGCGTTTATAAAGAACGTGCTATTTCAATGTGTCAGCATTTTAATGAAACTCCCACCAAAAAACTCCCTAAAAATATCACAGTTTGTTACGTCTAAGAGAAATTCACTCACGCTCACTCACACACAACCCCATCAAATTTTCCTTGTGAGTGTCAGCTAAGTGTTGTGAATGGATCTCATCCCATTTCTACTGCGTCTCACTACTACCAGGTAGACCTGAATCCTGATGCCTTTTGATCTGTTTTTTTTTTTTTTCACACATATGGAATCAAACTGTCAGATAACTATCAGAATTTGAAAACAAACATTTGTTTAATGTTTTATTTGATAATTAATCTTACAAAACTTCTGTCTTATTTGTTAATGTTGATCTGTGAGATTGAGGGACACCCTTCAGGAATTTTACCATCTGCATGTGACAAACAGGGGGAGTTGTAAATTTGCTCTGTGACCGGAGACCAGGGCCACGCAGCAGGATCTAAATTCATCCCAAGCACACAATAACACTATAACATCACACCTGGACTGTCTCTGAGTTTCTAGAATAAGTGCTTCATAGCACCCTCTAGTGTTCTTCCACTGTTACTGCATATCATGGAGATTAAAGGAGCAAACTAGAACTGGCTCACTGGCGTGGCTACAAAAAAAAACGCCAAAAAAACATTTTTACAGTTCAGATAATATATGATGAACAAGACAGAGCATTTATTTGAATGTAAATTATGATGAAGAATGAGGATTTAGTTAGAGAGCTGTTTCAATGACTGAAACATTATCAGCTTGTTTAGAACAGAAAGCACAGAATCATATTTTCATATCATCACCGGAGCAGTTCTCTCAAATATTCACACCCCCACTGAAACGCATTCAGCTTTAATGTAATCCAGCTTTCTCTCTCTCTCTCTCTCTCTCTCTCTCTCTCTCTCTGTATCTCCCTCTCTCTTCCTTTCTTTCTTCTGCATCAAAAAAAGGTAGGATAAACTGGGAACATGTGCATCTAATTGTCAGGGCAGAGGCGGTGGGAGGATTATGAAGCAGTGCAAAAAGAAGGAGATGCATATGTGTGAATGTACGTGTATGTGTATGTGTGTGTGTGTGTGTGTTTGCACAAAAGGAAGCAAGGGACAGTGTAATGGTAGAGTAGACATGAATAATAGGGTTTTGTGTCCCAGTATTTCTCAAGCGTAGGATGGCACACACTCAACAAAACACACAAACACACACACACACATACACACACACACACACACACACACACAGCTAACTGCTGTGTAATTACAGATCGTTATGTGAGATTACAGGAGTGGCTTACACCTGATGCCAGAGAAAGTGCTCAACACATTAAATATTTAATCAGAGCCTTCAATGTGAACCTAATAAGGCAGAGAGAAAGAAGGCAGAGAGAGAGCGAGAGAGAGAGAGAGCGAGAGAGAGAGAGAGAGAGGGAGAGAAAGATAGGGATGATATGGATAAGAGTGACAGACGCTCAAACATACCTATATACACAAAAGACTGGAAGTGGTTGTGATAAAAGGGAAGTGGATGAAGGTGAGGGGAGGATTCTAGAGGAAGCGCGTGGATAAGAGGAGAGGTGAAGAGTGGGGAGGGGGAGAGAGAGGGGAGGAGAGACTCTGTTCTTCATTCTTTGTTTGACAGGTGAGCCATGGCCCACATTCTCAGCACTTTTGTAGGTCTAAATAATTAAAACATGGTATGTTTTATCATTTCATCTATTCCTCATTTCCTGCCCGATCCTGTCATCTCTCTCTGATCAAATGCGGCGAACCTGTAGTCCTATAGCCTCGTCTACCTGAATTACATCTCATCACTCGGCACTTGGCACGGAGGAATGACCTACTCTTTCTCATACATTCTCCCTATCAACACACATCTTACATCCATCAGGTGATGGAAAGAATCCAAACTCAACATTTTACCTATAGGTTTCCCCCACATACCCTCACCTGCTCTTGTGTGAACTCTCTTACCCTGTAGCAATCAACGAAATGAAATGATGCCTTACCTTTCTAAGGTTATGGAAAGAAGCTTTTTTTTTTTTTTAACTCTCCTCTGTCATTTCTACACACAGATAAACAAACGCAGTGATGATGATCTGTTGTTTTGTGGCTCTTTGATCTTTCTTCTGAGTTTAAATAAAGTCTCAGGAACGGGATAAACTGTCCAGGACGTCTAAACAACATCCAATCGCTGTTTCCATTTTAGATCTGCACGGCAACAGGGGAAAGAACGACAGAGAGGAAGGAAAAGGAGGAAAAAAAAAAAAAAAGACCAGGCATGAGATAAACATATGAGGCTGTTCCCCAGAAATGAAGAAAAGGAAAAGAACAATGGTGTACATCTCCACCTACTCCACACCTCAGCTCCCTCGCTCTGTCTTTCTTTCTTTCTTTCTTTTTTTCATTAAATCACAGGAAAAGGTTTAAAAAACAACAGGGCAGGAGAGGAAAATAGTTCACAATGATGTTTAGGTTCTCCTGGCGAAGGGAGGCTCTTAAAATGCCATTCTCTTCTTACCCCATCCCCCCCCCCCCTCCATCAGCCCTCTGGCTTCTCTTACTCCACCAGTGAGGTACCGTTTCATTTGAGGAACAGGCGTTAAGTTCTTTTTCTCTCTCCCTTACGCCCGTTAGACACTCACACACACGCACCACAGGCCTAGTTCTCAGTGTGTCTGAGAATGAAAACAGTGTGCACATAGACACACAAGCCTTCGGTGTTTGGCATTCAATGTTACTGTGTTAAATCAGTGTACTCAGAATGACACACACAATCCTTCTCCTCCTCTATATCATTTCTCTGATGTGCTGTTTCTTTCAGTCCTTACTTCTTCCTCTGCCTGTCAGCATTCCTTTCCCCTGTACATTCCCATCACTTTTACGCTTTCCTGTACATTCTCTCTTTCTCTCTCTCTCTCTGTCTCTCTCTCTCCGTCTCTCTCTCTCTCTCTCTCTCTCTGTCTCTGTCTCTCTCTCTCTCTCTCTCTCTGTCTCTCTCTCTCTCTCTCTCTCTCTCTCTCTCTGTCTCTCTCTCTTTCTCTCTCTCTCTCTGTCTGTCTCTCTCTCTCTGTCTCTCTCTCTCTCTCTCTCTGTCTCTGGGAGAGTGTAAGCAGCAGGTGGCTACACTCTCTGTGGAGAAGATTGTGTTACTAACCCACTCCTCCACCTCACATCCCAGTGGACCTGACTGTCCATTAAAGATGACATCACAGACACTACAACAGCCGTGTGCAGCTGTGGCCCAGAAGACAAACTCAGCTATCCCTCAATGTCCAACAAAATGCACCAGCAGAGACTGAGTAACATGCACAAGTACACACACACACACACACACACTTGCGTGGGCGCACACACGCACACATGTACACACACAGCACACACGCACACACAGCGCACACGCACACAAATATACGATACCATACAGTTAAGATCTCTTTGCCTCCGGCCAGTTTTCAGTTAGTGAGAAGGATGTGTTCATGTTCACTCTTTTGTGGCAAACAACACAGGCACATATGACTTGAGTGTGGCAGAATGTGTAGTATAATAAAGTGAAGTCCTCCTATGTGAGCACACACAGTAACGTGTCTCGTCTCTTTGTTCTGGTGAGAGAGTAACAGCTTTGACAGGTGCTCCCCTCTCAGCCAAAAAGCTTAGAGCGACATGAGCAACTGTTGTACCCACCTGTCTTTCCACTACCATTTTTTTTTTGTTATGCATTCCTTCTTCCAGTGACTATGAAACTAGTCTCTCTCAAAATACAACACAGACCATCTATGACAGTAAAGCTGTAATGAGGCATGAGGTCAGTTGATGACAGTCTAATTACAACTCTCAACTATTGAGCTCAGGGGCAAATCTGATCTCAGGTCTGTTTGTCTATGTATGTGTGAAGAAACTGAATAACCAATGAACTCATGTTTTCTTGCTTTCTTGGATGCTGATGATGCAAATACAGATGAATGGTATGGACAACACTGAGATTAGCCCATGGCTGGTCACACGAACACACACATAAAACAGTGAGCCTGGGTGGTAAAAGTGTTCAGACACTACAGTTGTGTGGAAATAAGGATGCAGCCATAAAAGAATGACTCAGGAAAAGTGCAAGTCACCCTTAAAAAAACCCCAAAAAACAACTTCAGTTAAAATTGTAAAGCATCAGGCTCAAAGTATCAGTACTCAAATTTTCAAACGCACAAGATAAAGGAGATTATGAAATTTATTAAATATAACCAAAATGGAATCTTCTTGAGATTTAATGGCAAATTTTTGCATGCACTTATTATCCTATCCCATGGTAAACAGTAGGAATTTCATCCTCTATGGATTGTTTTGTGCACTAAGAAAGGTAACCTTTTTTTAAAAAAAATAAGGCCAGTGATGGTCGTCCATGCTGGTACTGTGGGTGGCTAAAGGTGTCAAGCTCAGGACATTTTTCAGGAACTAAAGAGTTCTGAAACCATCCAGAAAAGGAAGTACTCACCAGGGAAAGTACCATAGCCAAGCCTATGAATAAGGCACACAAACAGATATGATCTTGCACCTGTTTGTGTACATCTGGATCAGTCAAAACCACATCTTTTCAGTTGGCTACTAAAATAAATAAATAAAAAACAATGTCTTATGACCGCCCACGTGAAATGAAACAATTGGTGACAGTTGTCAGTAGAAATGTACTGGTGTAAGAAGTACATATATATTCTTCATAGATGTAGTCCAGTGGAGTAGAAGGTGAAACTGCTCATATTGTTGATACTCAGTAAGAGTATAAGTACAGTAATGAAGGACCCTGTGTCAGCACATCAATCCACATGCACAGAGCACTGCAGAGCCCCCTAGTGGACACGCGCACACGCGCACACACACACACACACACACACACACACACACAAACACACACTTTCATTTACCTTTGATCTTTGACAGTAAACACTATAGTCTATATCATACCAAATGCTCAATTTTCTGTCGACGGAGACACCTTTCAAAGAAGCCTGGACTACCCGTACTGTTTTTGATTTCAGAAGAGAAGAGAAGAGAAGAGAAGAGAAGAGAAGAGAAGAGAAGAGAAGAGAAGAGAAGAGAAGAGAAGAGAAGAGAACTTTCTCTTCTGAACAGTTTATTCATTAGGGGTGTGGTGACTCCACTGTCAGGTGTGTCAGAGCTTTACTTCCAGGTCAGTAAGAACTCAGTCATGTTGATGTAATCCCAGTGGAGGTCAGGTGTCTGATAGAGCAGAACTGTTGTCCAATGAAAGAGAACATTTGTCGTAGTGAAAAGTGTACAGTGGGATGGGATGTCAGACAGATAATAGAGATGAGATTCCACTCAGGACAGTGCTCTTTCAATCAGGAGGCCAGACCTCCAGCCTGCAGCGTCTGTAGAGTGTATGAACACAAACTGTGATTTTTTTTAAACCTTCCCCTTTCAGTGTTTGGATGGTAGAACAAATTAATCATACATTCATAACCAGCAAACATTCTGCTGTGTTACATAAGTCTATACCTGACCCTGGTCAGTTAAAAAGTAAAAAAAAAAAGCAATAAATGCTTTGTTTGTTCTACTTTTCCAATTTCTCCTTTAATATTCACTTTTATAGGACAATTCATTAGCCTTTGGTTGAATTCTGTTGAACTCAGCTAACCCCTACGTCCACGGCACGGCCCAGGTAGGGAGAGCAGGGAGAAAAGGCCCGGCGGTTCGGTGGTTTGCCGACAGACTGCAGACCCGAGCGAAGCTCTCCGTCTGCCCGAGCGGCTTTTGAAGGGCGAAATTGAAAGCAGGTTTTTGTCATTTGGCATGTTCTTTCAAATGGAAATAATCTGCAGTTCTGTTTTTCTTTGCGAGGGAGCCACCCCCCTCATATTTGCTTTCAAGGTAAGATTAAGAGACCAATTTTATAGTTTTGGTTCAAACCTTTCTTCCTTATCGCCTTTTTTTTTTCTTTTCTCAATGCAGTATGACGAAACGGATTATCAGTCGCCATAAGCAATTTATCATTAAATATGAAATCCCAGTACATCAAGCGCTATATATAAAATTCACAGGGACAGAGATGGAGTTTCAGTATAGGCTGTTTCGTCTCTCACTTTTAAAACGCGTCCTGTACTTGCTGGTTTACCCAACAATGGAGACGTGATAGTTCTCTTCCTCTTTGGTTTTTCTAGACACGTCGTTCATAATGTGTCCTGGGAGCTCACAAAAACACCTACCAGAAGAATCCAAATGAAACAATACATTCACGTAGCGATGAAGCATTACACATCGATACTTTCAACACATGGCTATACTTCACATATCAGACATGGAGAGAAGGCAGGGAAAAATATCCAGTGCTCTGTGGGCAGGTTACGTCCAGCATTCAGTCATATGACTTCTGGCAGAGGAGACCCAGACTGTGGGCCAGATCCCGCATGTGGATCTGATAAAGGTAGAACCAATGCAGATTATACACTCTGCACCGTCTGATTCCCAAGATCAAAAGTCATACTCCAACATGTGAATGATTTTCAGATTAAGTCACAAGTCTATGACCATCACATTGCTTTCATTTGGTCTTCGTCTTGTTTCATTAATTTTCCTTAAACGTCCGTTTTCACTAGTCCTTTCCTGTCCATTTCGTGTCCTCTTTTTCCTCCTCCTCTTGTCCCTTCTGTTCTTTTGAAGTAGACATACCACCAATGATGGCAGACCTGTCGTGGTGTGTCCGTAGCTCGGGAAACAAGGTCCTGCTCAGAGAGGCCGGTTCCTCAGGCAAGTGCACCTCCTGCTGGCTTTTCCACAGCACCAAGGAGCTTCTTCTCCAACTTCCCACCTTCTCTGCCTGACTTACCCCAGCAGCTCTGAGCTAAATCAAATCTGTAATGACATTATACTTCAGATGAAGACATTCTTTTTTTTTTTTCTTTTTTTTTTTCAGTGTATTTGTATAAAGTAGGTTTTTGTTAAAGAATTAAAATGGGTTAAAGAAGCTCTATACTTTTTTTCTCCTCTACAAAAGTATTTATTTTAAATATCTAATATATAAGTGATTCTTTTCAGCAAGGCCACTATGTATTGTGCTAAGGACAGAGGGACTCCCTTACAACCTTGCCTTGCAGTAGTAGAGTGCTGCATGTGTTAGATTTTCGTCAGTTTTATGGCATTTCCCACTGGTCTCCACATTTTCATAATCCTTTATATATTAACCATGAAAATGACCTTGAATACACAGTCTTTCACAACCTAGAATTGTATGACAAGTTTAGGACAAAAAGTGTGCAAACACAATACAAAAACATCAGTGTCCCAAAAATATGAAAAATCTGGAGCAGTCACACAAAACAATGGGAGAGCCTGAAAGAGTTGTCTGAATCTCTCACGGCCACGGGGTAATAACACGACTTCCTGGCATTATTCCAGCCCAGTATTCTGCATTTTTAACACCTAAAGTCCATCTGTCTTTTTTTTTTTTTTTTAAAGAGAAATATTTGTGCTCACTGTTCCTGTCTCTCTCCATAAATTTGGCTCACGTCTTGGCCGATGAAAACTCTGATCCAGGTTTGTCTGGTTATTCCATTTAAGCACCACTTGGTTTCTCACAGCTCAAAACTTGAATGATGCATCTTGACAGTTTGGCACCATTGTGTCGTGTTAATACTCAAAACACTTTTTTTTTTTAAAGTAAGGAGAAACATGTTGTGAAACTATTCATGGCACTCCACTCTGTGGGAAAGTACATTCCTAACCTCTGTTTTGGAAATCCCCCTGGACATTTCTATTCTGGCCCACTGCAGTCTGTTCATCAGGGCTGTGGTGATTGTAAAGCACGGCACAAACATCATGGTCAAGGATGGATTCATACCTGGGGTTGAGAAGCTCTATCTTAATTCAGTGTTTTTTGCTTTTTTTTTTTAAATTTTCATCACTGACCATTAAACATGTCACATGTTTGTAGTCCTGACATAGCACATCTGACTCAGTGAATCAGCGGCTTGGTGACTGATGGGCAGGATGAATAAGACTTTATGGTATGGGACGGTAAATGCTGCAGAGGTCCCTGAGGAGAAGGCTAAGAGACATATCTTTCTGTGATTTTCCAAAAGCAAAGCGGTGCGAACTCTGGGCTGTGCTGTAGTTATGAGAAATGGTGTTATGGTAATGCTCTAATGCATTTTCATTGGATTTGAGCACGTCATACCATACCATAGCATTGCTGTTCCAGGTCATTTAGCATGAGGCTGTCATCTGGACTTTAGAGGACTTTAATACAACTGCAGTATGACTCAGGAGAACATGTTCCAATTGGAATACTCACACTTGTGTGACAATACTACATTCACAGAGTGAGAGACAGATAGGGAGGGATTGAGAGATAGAGAGAGAGGGAGAGAGAGAGAGAGAGACAGAGACAGACAAACAGACAGACAGATATCCTATAAATGTGTGTATGTATGTGTCGCATTAAAAGTCTTTGAACAGCGGATTATGTTTGGGGATATTATAAACATGAAAATAATATCATTCAACCACAGTCATATGTTAAATAACTATTATCTCCCTGTTATCCTGGTTTTCATTTCCTGCATGTAGGAGATCTTGAAGAACATCACATGGTTTTGGTTAAGGTGGAAAATCATAGTCAGTTGTGGACAGAGCCTATTTTTTTTCTTTCTTACAAACATAAGTGATTTAATCATTTTTATGGATAGTGGGAGTCTGCATGCTTTATATATATATGTACTGTAAAGGAGATAAATCACTGTTAAATCAGAATGAGGAGCAGAGTGGTGGAGCCGGGAAGAGGAGAGAAGGTGAGTGCATCAGGAAAGTATGGAGAGGGCAAAATCTGTACTCATACGCCCCCTAGTGGTGTGCAGAATCTTAAACAGAGATGTTTGCTTTCAAATACACAAACTTTTTCCAAAAGGCCACCCCTGTTTGAGGCATGCAATATGTTATTTATTTAAAGTTACAATTACTGTCTGGAGACAACATGTTCAAAACAAACACATGTAAATGTGCAGCGTTTTCTAAGTGAGTCAACAGTGACAGTGACATTGCACCTTTTAATCATGTTTTAAAAAAAGTCCTCAGCAGTTTAAGTAAGAATTATTTCTGATTGCAGTACTAATATTACTCACTCAGTTGTAACATTTGGCACGTTGGTACATTGACAAGATGATTCTGATAGTCTCCTCATTACTGGGAAATTTCACTTTGCGGAGTAAAATGTAATATCTCATTATCCTCGTTTATCAGAGGGTAATTAAGGCATTTAGTCTAATTAGGGTTTCAGACAGGGACCAGCTGTCAGACTGCCACAGCCTTTTGACTCAGCAGCACAGAGTCTAACCTCTCTCTTATCTCTCCTTCTGTCTCTCTCCACACACTCACTCTACAGCATTCAAATAACAGTTCACCACCCTGCTGAAAGTTCATCAGACACAGGATGAAGGACAGGCATTAGAAAAGTATCGAAATGAAAAAAAGAAGAAGAAATGAAGGATGGAGGGAAACACACTGGCAAGACAGCAGAGAGAGAGAGAGAGAGAGAGAGAGAGACAGACAGACAGACAGACAGAGAGAGAGAGAGAGCTCTGTGAACAGTTGCTGATTAGTCTGATTGGTAAATCAAACCCTCTAACGATGGCAGGTGGGCAGGGGGCTGTGAGGGTTTACACTCAAAGGTGGATTGGAACACAAACACGAGGTCATTCACAGAAGCATACAGTATCAGTGCAGTGCACAGTAGTACCAATTAACAGATCACAGGGTTATTATCTAACCAAGAAACAACTTCTCACACTGTACACACTGCCATAATTCTGAAAATCCTATGCTGCTACGGCAGCATTAGGAGTTTATGTATAACAATTTCGGTCTTAACAATACGCATCTTTGCAAAGCCTGAGAATCAAGGTCAAACAGCGGCAACAAACTAAGTGCAGATTTAAGCAGAAGAATGAGTTAATGAGAGAAACACAGAGAGGCAAATAGCGAGAGAGATGCTGTGTCATGAACAAATGCAAGTTTACAGTAATTAAATGAAAGAGAAAGCTTATTGTACTTGTGCTTGGGCACACAGAAATAGTAACTGGAAAAGCTGGAACTGAAAGCCAGTTTCTAAATGAGAACAGCTCAGTGTTTGGTCTACTTCAGTGCCTTTGTTTGTAGGATATACTGCCACCTACTGGTGAGTCTAAAGATCTTTTTCAGTACCAGGCTGGAAAGAAACAAGCATCATGGCTGGAAGCCAGAAGCTGAGAGCTGTGTGAAGCAGACAAATGTAGAGTCTCCGCTGTGCTGGGATGTGTTGAACACAGTAATCCAAAACACTATGTTGCTATGACACAGACCTAATATGTAGGTGGATGACTAAGAGCAAGACCCAAATAGTCGCCAAATACTCACCTACGTGTCTGTGCACTGCATCTGGTGTGTGTGTGTGTTTTCTCAGAGGACACAAGTTCCCTAATCATGTTTAAATGGCATATGGTGGAGTAAAAGAATCACCTTTGGCCTGATGAAGTACTAATAACTCAACCGCAAAGACTTAATATTCACAAGTGACTCACACATTATGAGATGAGAGAGAGGTGTGAGAATGGCCATGTCACACCAACATGACTAAGAGCCTGTTATTCAGCTGGTATATGGGCTATTGGCCGTGTCTCAAATTCAGAAAGAGAGAGCTTTGGTGAAGAGTGAGGAAGAAGAGATTACCCAGTAAAGGAACCAGCATTTAAGCCCCCCCCCCCCCCCCCCCCAGCACACACACACACACACACACACACACACACACACACACTACAAACATTATATACGGAGGTCAGGTATATTAGAGATACTGAATTGCCCCTAGGTGTGAATGAGTGCATGAATGTATATGTCTGTGTGTCTGTTGTGCAATAGATTGGTGACCTGTCCAGGGTGTTTCCTTGCTTTTCACCCAGTGAATGCTAGGATAGGCTCCAGCACCCCCTGGGACCTTAATTAGGATAAGCAGCTTAGGCGATGAGTGAGAGTGAGAGAGCGAAATGAGTGAGAGAAAGAGTGAGTGAGAGAAATTTTATTTGTGCTTTACTTATAAGGTACACCATCTAAACTGAATTGAACTGAATAACCTCTCACGTGGCTTCTGGATTTGGCAATTGGCACCCCCCCCCCCCCCAAACACACACACACACACACACACACACACACACATTCTATGGACACAGGTGTGGTCCACAGGATTATCATTAACAGTTAAGCTTAGGTTATTTGTAACTTTAGCTAGCTATAAAAATAAAAGAAAAATGCTTGAGAGTAACACCATCACAGGCTAACGTCATCATACACTTAAATTCATTTCCAAATTTGGCTTTGAAATGTTTCGTACGCCAACTATTATTGATACCGTCGCCTACATAAACTGTTTTTAAAACAACGGTGTTGTATGAAACGTTAGCTAGCCTACTATTATGAAAGAAATAGTCTAGCCTTCATTATGGCCAGAGTACACATATTTAACATGTTTCATACAATTGTCTTTACTCCACACGCTGTACCAGGTTACTGTTTTGAACATTTCTTACAGATATCAGCATTACGAACATTGCTTTGTCTTACAGAATATGGTATGTTGCCAGTTCACACACAAGCCACCTGCTGCTGCCAACATGTGTCAAATCACAATTGTTGTCAGTAGAAGCGCTGATGATGCAAGGAGCGGCGCTGGCGCCCTCTCTCACAACTCTTTCACACACTCCCACACACACACAACGGACGCTAAATAACAAGTGTAAACTGAATCAATAAGCATGTACTTGTCTCCTCGGAGAAGTTCTCAACCGCTGATGTTTTTTTTTTTTGTTTTATCTAGTTGTATTTAACTTCAAATTTTATCTTTAGGTCTAAAAAAATACCGAGGTCCGGACTTCAGTAGCCGGTTACGGGCATGAGCCTTACTAAGAAGAATAGATTTCTTGAAATCTCTTCTCATCTTTTACATGATGTCTTTATAGCACTTCAGAACCAGTTACCAAAGTGATGTGCTTGTGGATAAGAGCATGAACTTGTTTTTACGATGTCAAAACACAGTCTTGCATTGTTTGGCAGATTTCTATCAGTTGCATTTAAAACAGAAATAGGCTTCAAACTTGCCTTAGCCACGTTGGAGAATGAGGAAATAAAAACAATGGCAAGGGAATCCAGGGGACTTTAACTATCCAAAGACACTGAGTTCTGAGAACTCAGTGGATTCAAGAGTATGCTTGTAACACACAGACTTTACAATAGAGTCTAACTTGAAGTTCAAGTGTGTATGGCACAGATACATACTGACTGAACATTGCACCATGAAAGGTGAACTACAGAGTATTTGGAATAGGGAAACGGCCTTAGCCTAATTTAAACTACACTAACTGGTATTTTATTCCCAGTGTATGTCTCACCATTTGATAGCATGACATCCAAATATCCATCACACACATAAAAAGTGAACATGTGCCTCCACAAATGCACATGCACTCTTCAAAAAAAGTTTTGTAGTTTTGGTTAGAGTTTCAGTTTCAAATCAGAGTCTCTGCCACGGCACTTGAGCAGAATGTATTTTGATATCTGTCAGAATTAGACTTGCCTATTTTATAAAGATAAACATGTAGAAAGCCTGGTTAAAACTGCAACAACCATTATATCTCATATACTCAGAGGAACTAGTCTGAAATTGTCATTTATATCAACGTAGAATGACCTGAAGTACAGAGTGTCTCAAATTAAGGTGTCCTTACTTTGTATGTCGGTGTGTATCAATCTGTAAATACATACATAACATTTTCTAAGTCAAACAGAGCACCCTTTTTTATGTTAAGTTAGATGTGGTAACATAGCACATGGTTTTATAAACCGAACAAAGTTATAAATCTTCACTGTGGCATGCTTCAAAATAATTACAGTGCCCCTGAGGAGAAGAGAAATATTAAATCACAAGAGAGCCCTTTACAATATCCAGATGTGGAATACCATCTGAAACATCACATTAAAAATACTTTTACGCCGCATACAGAGTATGTAAACACACAGAGTCCACAGGTGTACAGACGTCAATATAAGCTTCAACTTCTTGATTTCATACATGAAAATGATTAAAGGGTACATACAGTAAGCATACAGTAGAGAATGACTGAGAGACCTCAGAAAGGCAAATAAAGAATACTCTTCCCCTCTGTTGGAAATTCATCTCCATGTACAAGTATAATGAATGTACTACAATTCTGTTATTACACACAAACAGAAATTATGCTAATTATATCTATAATGACCAAAGATCTTTATAAAGAAAAAACGTGTTTACTGTACATGTCTATATTCCAGAGTAGTCACATACTACTTTCAATGTATTGGCTGCAAGGACATGGCAGATCAATTGAGGCGCTTCATTATGAGGAGCCAGTTTACTTGCTATAGAAATTCTTTATGTCTGTGTTTTATGTAAGCTAAATTCATTAGACCACAAACCAAGTGCATAAGAGAAGAGAGAGAGAACACTGAAAACAAACTCTGTCAAAAATACTCAGTCAGAAGCACTGTGCTCTTCTGACGCCCTGTGTGCGTCCTACATGGTGTCCTGTCTTTGGATCAAGATGTCGTCTTCAATCTGTTTATCCTCCTCGTGGCCCAGCAGCTTCTCACACCATCAAAGACTGAAATCCCAGAATCCTCCCCAGAGTTTGCCAGTGAGTTGGTTGATAAAGCTATAAAGTTTTTATCCTGAGCATAGGATTCATCTAAATCTCTTATTGAGCTGTATCCTGAGCTTTTGTCATCTTCTTCCACTGTTAAACAAAGTAGAGGAGAGATTAGTATGCATGTTAATGTGGTCTTTTCCATGACTTCTTACCAATTAAAGCAATTAAAGATAAAGCAGACTAAGAACAAACCATGAGGAGCAGCATAGACAGGCTCAGGATCTTTATGTGGCTCAAACAGGGGTTTGATAGCAGCAGTAATACACAAGAGAAACCAAAAGAAATTTTCCAGTTTTAATAACTTTGATTTGTATTATCCACAATGATTTAGTAAAGGCAGTTATAACAGCAGTCAAAACAGCATTCTGTCTCAAGTGTGTATGTTAATACAGTTAAAATAACGATGGGAAACGAATGTACTCTGCTTAAATTATACATAGTGTTCTAAAGACTCACTGAATGGATGATCAAAATTAAAACTTGTAGTCTTCTTCATGGATTTCTGTGGATAGCTCTTCAAGATCATTCTTCTTTCCACCTTCTTGAAAATATCTTTGTCCATCTCATAATGACGACCACCATTACTTGCCACCATCTGCTCAATCTTGTCCAGCAGCTCAGTGACCTGAGAGTCATCATCTTTGTTCTTATTGTTCAGAACATGATACCTGTTCCCACATTTCTCAATAACCCACTGGAGAGCCTCTCCTTCACTCTCAATGAACTGCTCAACACTTGTGTCTCCAAGCCAGTCTCCATGGGTGAACACCACTATTGTGTGACTCCAAACATATTTACCAAGAAGTTCCAGATATTTCTGAGCTGCTCTCCTGTTTGCTTCTTTAAATGAGAAGGAAAGACGGATAACGAGGAGAAGACCATGTGGTCCTGGAGAACAAAACTTCTTGCTGTTGACAATGTTCCAGTCCAGTTCAGTGTTGTCTTCCACATACTGTCCCCAATCCCAGCCTGGTGTGTCCACCACAGTGACCTGCCTCCCTGCTACTTCTCTCTGTTCAGCCACACACTGAGCAATATTTGATGTGTCAAACATCTCACTGCCTAGAACTGTGTTCCCTGTGCAGCTCTTTCCAGCTCTTCTGTAACCCAGTAATACAATCCTCAGCTTTGACAGATGGTGTGAATAACCTGTTTATTGAAGAATTAGAAAACAATCAGACATTTTTATCATTACTATTATTTTTAACTGAATAGACTCTAGTGAATGTTATAGGCTAGTGCTATTAACCATTCTACAGTGTAATTGTTTAAACCACTGTCATGTCACTGTGCCTCAGTGTATCATCACCCCAGTGTATCTTAAGTGTAAGAGGCAAAATAAACTTACTCTTATGCTGATTCTGTTTCTTTTGCAAAATATTTCTCTCTATCTCATAATGACGACCATTGTTTCCTGCCACCATCTCCTCTATCTTCTCCAGCAGTTCTGTGACCTGAGCGTCATCATCTTTGTTCTTATTGTTGAGAACATGATACCTGTTCCCACATTTCTCAATAACCCACTGGAGAGCCTCTCCTTCACTCTCAATGAACTGCTCAATACTAGTGTCACCCAGCCAGTCTCCACATGTAAATACTGCTATGGTGCGACTCCAGACATGTTCACCAAGAAGCCCAAGGTGTTGCTCTAATGGTTCTCTGTTTTTATGAGTGAATGAAGTGTCCAAGCGTATGAGCAGGAGTATAGCATGTGGTCCTGGAGGACAAAAAGAAGCACTGAGCACAATCTCCTGCTTAAACAGTTCAGGAGTGAATTGAATAGGATGAAGTCTCCAACGGCCTGGAGTGTCCACTACAGTGACAAGCCTCCCTTGAACATTTCCCTCATGTTTCAGACACTGAGTAGTTCTCTTTAAGGGAAATGTGTCTTGGCCCAGGATTGTGTTTCCTGTAGAGCTCTTCCCAGAGTACTGGTAACCCATCAGGAGGATTCTCATCTCAGGAAAATGTCCTGTGTCTGCTGAGAGGAACATTGGTAACGTTTTAGTTTAGGGTTCATTGACAAACCCTTAGAATATGACTGGCAATGCATGAATAATAGGAAACCTTAACATCCAAATAATAAGTGTAAAGCAGTAATGAATAATCTATTACCCTCTTGATATTTGAAATGTGAAATAAATGATGTTATCAGATTATCACATCAACTTAAAGGAATGAAAAATTAGCTGACAAATGATATAAACTAACTAATAATGTATCAGTGTATACAACAATGTATGACAAAAGTGTATAAATGACAATTATAATTCATTGAATATATAACAGTAGTCCAAACTCTGTCAAAAATCGACATATGTGAGATTTCTCTTTTAGTAGGTGACAAGAGAATTTACCTATTTTTGATCTGAGGGTCTGTCTCTGTTTCTGCACAATCTTCATCCTCTCTTTTGCTTTCACCTCTTCTGTTGCTCTCCACTCTTTCATCCTGAGTATGTTTTTATCTATGCCATAATGACTGCTGTTGTTTTCTTCCACCAGTTTCTCTATCCTCTCCAGCAGCTCTGTGACCTGAGCCTGATTATCTCTGCTCTCATTGTTAAGAACATGAAACCTGTCCCCACATTTCTCAACAAGCCATTCGAGATCCTCTCCTCCTCTCTCAATGAACCAAATGATGTTTGTGTCTATCAGAGAGTCTCCATGGGAGAACACTAAGATTGTGTGCGTCCAGACTTCTTTACCAAGCAGTTCCATGTGTTCCATGACAGCAATTCGAAGCGTTTTATTGAATGATTTATCTGCACGAATGACCAGGAGGACAGCATGTGGTCCTGGTTCACAGTGAAGGACACTGCACATGATCTCCTGCTTGTCTATGTTTGTTGTATCGATCAGAGGAAGTTGTGACCATCTGCCTGGGGTGTCAACTACAGTGACCCTCCTCTCTGCCACAACTCCCTGTCTCTTCACACATTTGGTGGCACTCTTCAAATCAAACGCCTTCTTGCCTAGAATGGTGTTTCCAGTTGAACTCTTCCCAGCTCCGACACATCCCATCAGCACAATCCTCAACTCAGGAAGCTGTTCCTCCTTCCCTAATGACAAATCAATATTCCACGTATTCAGTTAACACTTCAGTATTTTGCCGGATATTGATTCGCTGTTTTCATGAATTGCGAACTGTAGCTGTATTAATGAACTTCAAATGCTTTACAGATATTCAAGAATGTACCAGAATTTTGAGCTCAAGGTGAAATAGTAACTTCTGAAATTGTGTAACATGTTAATCCTGAACCAGCTCCAGCTTCATATGGCCCCTTGTCCAAACTATCTGAAGAGTTCTTTGTGCTTAAGAAATGCCCCCTTATTTTCTCTTCAGTCTTTGCTACAGTATAATGTGTTCTGTGTAACTCTGGAGGAGCTTCCCTGTTTTATTAGCAAGGCTGTGTTTCCCTGATGCATTAGCCATTATCCATTTCCCATTTAGATCAACTCAGTTGCTGAAGGGTACTTTTCTTTTGTACCTGAATTTTTCAACTAGTGTAACTCAATGCAAGGGAAACATGAAACATGAAATGTTGTATTTCGCCAAAGTTTATGAAACAGAAATGAAAAGTCACTTTTGGAATAATATGTTGAGATCACAGTGAGTTGACTTACCAGAAAGGGAGGTTAATCGCATTGCCATTATCCCTGCAATTATTTTCTCTCAGCTGTGCATGTCATCTTGATATGAGATAGAACCACATGACTCTGAGAAACAAATTACAACCAAACAAACTAGCAAACGAAACAGCATGACAGAATAAATGTCATCAGTTTGAGACATAACAGTTAAGCAATGACAAGCGAATAGGTGACTGATTAAGCACGCTTGTGAAATGTGAATTAAAAAAAGACCTCTTCGAAGAACCTCACAGCATACCTATCACGTTGTGTTTGGTATTAAGACATTCCTGTCTGGCAGAGACTCGACAATGCTTGACAATGCGTTTTTAACATACCGTCCTTTGTTTTGTGTGTCCTTGTTTATCTGAAAATGTAAAAATGTCTCTAAAATCAAACACTGTCTAACCAAAATAAAATTGTTTAGCTGTAATTATAGTTATGTCAGTTTTCAAACAGAAGGGGCTAATGACCACTGTCTGAAGTATGTGATTATAGTATAAAAATCTACTGCAAAAACTGACAGACATGAACACATACAAACAAACAATATGGATTACACTGTTTAAGAAGTTAACATGTTTTTCACTGAAGTCATAAAATCACTGATATCATGAATTGTGTCATATATTTTTAAAATTGATGGATAAATTGTATAAATAATATAAGCTATGTTGACTCAAGCAATTTACCTGTGTGTCGCGGTGTTGCAAAATGACAAAGTGAAAGTTGAACTGTTTTGAATACCACACCTTGCAGTAAACTTGTCAGGCAGGTACTGAATACAACAACACGTCAGAAAAAGTCCTCAACTCATCTGACACTAACATTCATGTATTTACTTTGAAGTGTGTAGAGCTTTGCTTTCTTTTTCTCCTCTCTCTTTTTTTGACAGTCCAAGCTCTTGTCCAAGAGCTGATCAGTCTTACTTGAAATACTGATCAATCATATTTAATATAATTGCTAAACCTTGTTAAATCACTTTGAAGTAGAACAATTTGATAAACTCTGAACTGATAAAGCTTCAATTACAGTAAAGGGCACAGCCAAAATATTTCTGCTGTAGTTTTATTGTTCATGTTGTTTTGATCATCATACCACTTTTTAAGATACACTTCCCCTCTGCAGTGTAGCAAGCAGAAAGACGGAATTAGACTGAAATTTCACTAAAACAAGAGCTCATGCCACATTTACCAGTGCACACTATTTCTGTATACAGTAAAACCAGTAAGAGAATTATAACTGATAATAAAGTTTACATTTCTTACATTTATTATCAATACTAATGTTACGTTCCCCCTTTTTGTCCGGGGGGGGGGGGGGGGTAAGGCAATGTAACAAAATAAATAAATAAATAAATAAATAAATAAATAAATGTCTAAATTAAATAAGTGAGTGTCCCAAGGACACCACAATACAACAGAAAACAACTTTGAAGAGGATAGTACTTGAATTTATTATCAAACTTAAATGAGAACAGGAAGCGTCAACCAAAAACAAAAAGAGACTTCAGGAGGGGGAAAGGCCAAAACAATAAACAAAACAATCTAGTTATTAGGAGTGGACTCTAACTTACCTACTGTTAAAAAGAAAACAAAATTAACAACACAAACTAACCTTACTCCCTAACTAACCAGAAAAACAGGAGAAAACGGTTTCAAACAAAAAGGCACCCAACCTCCCTACGGGGCTTCCTACACTTTATACAAGGCTATATACAAATCTATATACAATACACACACACAAAAAAGAAACACATAGCAAACAAGAAGCAAATGAAGCAATAACAAGTTATCAACCATCAACAATCAATCAACAACCAATAACTACCAACCAACAACCAACAACCAACACTAAAAAGGTTTTTTAGACAAAAGAAAGTTATTTATAATGAGAAGACCATTTTAGAGGCAGAACCTTGAACAGAGAGATTTTGGAAGTGCTTAAGCAATGTCCAGTATGTCTGTGTGGTTTATTGATTTGTGTCTCCATTTTGAGAGAAGTGAGATGGCTGTAAGACCTCTACTACATTGGGTCAAGGAACAGTACACATACACACAAGACAGAAAACCATACATAGTCAATTATAAGCATGTGTACAACCAAAATCTAAATAAAAACAAATGTCTTCAAGACCTGCTTCCATCCTGGCAATATGAAATTCCACGTACACAGTTAATCTTTGACAAAAAGCATATAAAAATGATGAATGATAAATTGGCGAGGACAGTTTATATGTCATGTGTTGTAAAAATCACAAAAATGAATTTTGAGAGGTTGACCACGGTCACATTTGAGAGACAAAATCCAGAAAGGTGAGCCTTCAGAAACATAGAGGATTTCATACTATGCAGTTAGAATGAGTTTAAATGCCTTCTCTGTCATTTCCTGAACAGTAGTCTCAGGTTCTGTCTCCTCCTTTTATTATTAGTCAGTCTGAAGGAGAAAACAGAGAGGCGTGCGTATTAATGAGTGCTTAATGTGGCTTTTTTTTTTTTAATCAAATTGATTCAGTTGTGTAGAGACAAAAACTGACAAAAAATACTATGCCATAACAAACAAGGATATTTTTAAAAAAATAATAATATAAAAAGAAATGATTTGGTAAATATTTGTTGCTTTGTTATGATAGCTGTGGCCACACTTCTTAGTAACTCACTAGAGAACATCCTCTCAGCTATCAGTGAAGAGCTCAAATTATTTTCAAGAAGAATGAGATAACTTTGACATTTAATGTTTGAAAACATTGTAGCTCAAACAAAACGAGGACAATAGCACTGATTCTATCATGTTGTTTTTAATGTGTTCAGAATGCTCCTATATTCATTCTTTGCTGTCTGACAGCATTTTTTTGATTTTTAGAATGTGATAGATGAATTTGTTTTTTAACATACCAGCATTTCTTTTGTGTTCCTTTGTGTCATTAAAACACAAATGTGAATCTAAAAATCATGCATTATCATAGAGAAGGAAAATCTTAACAAGAGTATTTTATTTTACCTGTGCGACATGGTCTTACCACGACCTGGAAAATAAAAACTCTTAGATGCAACAAAGCTTTACACTTTGCTAAAGTTAAGTGAAAATATGTCAAAACAAAAACAAGAACAATCAACAAACAAATAAAAGTGTTCCAGAAAGTGGGTTTAGTGAAAACCCGCTACAAACTTCCTAACAGAAGAGCCCTATGGCTTTGTTTTGCTGGGAGAATGAAGCCATAGAGCCATTCTATTAGGAGGTTTACTACTTACTCTGAGTTAACTAACTCTGAGTTTTCATCAAACAGACTTTCTTAAACAGGGCCCTGAACTTATCTGATGCTGGGAGCTTGTATGTATTAACTCATAAACAGAGTGTAGAATTTTGCTTTCTCTATCATAGTCCAAGCTCTTTTCCAAGGACTGATCAATCATGATCAATGAACAGTCTCTACTCAAAACCTATTCTATGTTGATAAAAGTTAATAAAATATATATATGTACACGGTCAAAATAGTTTTGCTGCTCTTTTATTTTTGTTTTGACTAACATGTGATCTTTAAAGGCACACACACCCATTTGGTGTCACATGAAAGAAAATTAGGTAAAAGCCTTGATTTCAATCAGTTGCATTAAACAAGAAAGGCATGCATGTTAGAGAATGAGGAAATAAAAGCATTAGCAATAGAAGCCAGAGGACTTTAGCTATCTTGAAAACAACATATGATGTTCAACAATGAGCCACCAAAGGAAAACTATGTTCACTTAAGGATATGGATAAGAGCACATGCTCTTTGAGTCTTGGCCTAATGTAACTTACACCCTAAGCACTCTCATGTCACTCCACTCCTTACTGTGCTCCACTGGCTTCCGGTAGCTGCCCGCATCCAATTCAAGACACTGGTACTGGCCTACCAGGCAACAAGAGGCTCCGCCCCATCCTACCTTCAGTCGCTGATAACTCCATATACCACTACTAGAACCCTCCGCTCTACGACCGCTGGTCAGCTGACGGTCCCCTCACTTGGGGAACCCGGCAGCCGCTCCTCCCAACCACGCCTCTTCTCTGTCATTGCCCCGAGGTGGTGGAACGACCTCCCTCATACAGTTAGGACTGCGGAATCCCTCACCATCTTCCTCTAGAGACTGAAAACCCACCTCTTCAGGACCCATCTATCCCCCTAAGCCTAACCCCCTCCCCTTCCTTATAAAAAAAAAAAAAAAAACCTTGTCTTGTATCTATGTTTGTCTAAGAATTCCAGGGCGCAATACGAAGGAGTAAATCGACGCCCAGTCTTTTTAGCGATGTATGCTTATGAGGTATTAGGAATCTGACTGATGGACTGACTGTAAGTCGCTTTGGCTAAAAGCGTCTGCTAAATGCTAAATTGTAAATTGTAAATTGTACCCTCACAGGGGGTTTGATTCCCAGCTTTATATCTCCCTATTTGATCATTGGATCCAAACATACATTATACACATAGTAAGCGTGTGCCTGCACAAATGCACACAAACTCTTGAATGCAGAAAACATAGCCAACTGATATGTTTTGTTTAGTTCTATAGCTTTGGTCAGAATGTCAGTGTCACATCACTGTGCTTTGGACATGGTAGTTGAGAGCAGAATGTGTTTTGAATGTATTTTGTCAAAAGTTCAGTTGTATATATTGTAAAAACGGCTTATATTATAAACTTGAAGATACCCTCTGTGTTAAGAATGACAACAAAAAGTACACCTCTCACACTCACAGGAACTAGTATGAAATTATTTTTTTTATCAACCATGCATGACCTGAAGTGTCAAATATCTCAAACTAAGAGGTCTTTAAAGTGTATGAAAGTCTATAAACCCATACAAAACCTTTTCTAAATCCAACAGAACATTCATTTATTTCAGGGGTTAATGTAACACATACTTTGTAAACTGATTAAGTTATTACTTCTTATGACTGAACAGCTTGATATAATGAGTATTTAAGCCACGTGAAGTGCCCCCACGCAAACAGCATTTAGTACTCTTCACTCACACATATCTCAACTATCTAACTATAATGCAGCTGAAGAGGAAAGAAATATTGCATTACAAGGGAGTCCTTTAGACTATATCAAGAATAACGTCACCTGAAACATTACATTTAACACGTTTAAACATTACTTTTAAAGTGCTCTCCCCGCTCCACAATGAGCATGTAAAAACATATTATCTACAATTGCACAGATTTTAATATAAGTCAGTTTTAATATTAGAAAATCATAATGTGTCATTGTTTGTGAATAAGTTTCTACTGAGCCTAGCAATGAAAAATTTCATGAGTAAAAGAAGAGAGCAGCAGAGAATAACTGATTTAACAACTGAGAATTCTCTTAGCATTTGTTTGACGATCATTATGGCTTTGTGTACAAATATGATGAACAAAGAAAACAGATCAGTAAATGTACTATATCTCTGTTATTTCACACAAATAAAAATTACACTCACTGTATCTGTAATCATTAAATACAGTACCTTAAAAAAAAATGTTTACACAACACAATCAAAGTCTATGTTCTAGACTAGTCGTACATTTACTTACCAGATCACTTAAGTCCCTTTACTATGAGTAACTGGTTCACTTTCTATATAAATTCTTTATGTCTTTATTTATCTAAGCTTAATTCGTTAGGCCACAAGCCAAGTGCACAATACAAGAGAAGGAACACTGAAAACAAACTCTGTTAAAAATGTTCATTCAGAGGCACTGTGCTCTTCTGACGCCCTGTGTACACCCCACTAAGCGTCTTGTCTTTGGATCCAGATGTCATCTCCAATCTGTTTGTCATCTTCATGATCAAGTCTTCCCATGCCATCAGCAATGGATCCCCAGAACCATATCCAGAAGTCTTCAATAAGATGGATGACATTTATAATGATTTCAGCCTAGGTTAAAATGATTCTAATTCTGTCATTGATCTAGTCTTGGAATTCTGCCTCTGAGAGACTTGTCACTGATCCATACTCTGAAGTTGTGTCTTCTCCTTTCACTTCTAAACAAAACAGAAAAGAGATGGGTGAACTTATTATTGCATGTTTTTTTTTTAATATTCCTTCCCAATTAAAACAATTAAAAACAAAAAGCAACCAAGCTATATTCAGCAGAATAGATCATTTCAGATGCCTGAGGAAAGCATTTGTTGATTTGTCTAGATTTAAATATGCCTTATAAAACTGGCTAACATAAAATTATCTTGAAAAATTAGCATAGTGTCATAAAAACTTACTCACTGGACACAAATCAGTGCTTTCAGTCCTCCTAATGTATTTATGCCCGAGTAAGTTCCAGGTATTTCTCCTTTCCACCCTCTTGAAAATATCTTTGTCCATCTCATAATGACGGCCACCATTACTTGCCACCATCTGCTCAATCTTCTCCAGCAGTTCTGTAACCTGTGTGTTTCTTCTTTCTTGGGTATTATTGTTCAGAACATGATACCTGTTCCCACATTTCTCAATAACCCACTGGAGAGCCTCTCCTTCACTCTCAATGAACTGCTCAACACTTGTGTCTCCAAGCCAGTCTCCATGGATGAACACCACTATTGTGTGACTCCAAACATATTTACCAAGAAGTTCCAAATATTTCTGAGCTGCTCTCCTGTTTGCTTCTTTAAATGAGAAAGCATTACCCTCTTGATTTTTTAGATTTTAAATAAACCGTCATCGGATTATCAAACCAACTCACTAACAAATGCATAATAACAAGACTAATAGTATATACATGTATACAACAATGTATAAATAATAATAAACCAAATATATAACAGTAGTCAGAACTGTGTTAACAGGGTGATGAGAGAAGGGTCTCTCTCTTTTGCTTTTGTCTCCTCTGATATTTTCCATTCCTTCACTTTGAATATGTCACTGTTTATCTCATAATTGTTTATCTCATAATTGTTTTCTTCCACCACTTCTTCTATCTTCTCCAGCAGCTCTGTGACCTGAGTCTCATTATCTTTGCTCTCATTGTTAAGAACATGAAACCTGTCCCCACATTTCTCAACAAGCCATTGGAGATTCTCTCCCCTATTCTCAATGAACTGAATGATGTTTGTGTATATCAGAGAGTCTCCATGGGAGAACACTAAGATTGTGTGCGTCCAGACTTCTTTACCAAGCAGTTCCATGTGTTCCATGACAGCAGTCCGAAGCGTTTTATTGAATGATTTATCTGCACGAATGACCAAGAGAATGGCATGTGGTCCTGGTTCACAGTAAAGGACACTGCACATGATCTCCTGCTTGTCTGTTTGTTGTATCGATCAGAGGAAGTTGTGACCGTCTGCCTGGGGTGTCAACTACCGTGACCCTCCTCTCTGCCACAACTCCCTGTCTCTTCACACATTTGGTGGCACTCTTCAAATCAAATGCCTTCTTGCCCAGAATGGTGTTTCCAGTTGAACTCTTCCCAGCTCTGATACCCATGAGTACATGAGTACAATCCTCAACTCAGGAAGCTGTTCCTCTTCCCCTAATGACAAATCAATATTACACTTATTCAGTTAATACTTCAGTATTTTACCAGATATTGATTCGCTGTTTTCATGAACTGCCAACTACAGCTGTATTAATAAACTACAATCTATCAATAGACACTGACAATTAATTGATTGCAGAGAAAACAAAATCGTACATCATCACACGGAGGGAAAATCTTCAGCTGTAATCGTGGTTTTAAAAATAATATCACAATTCAGAGTGGGATAATGTTCCTGAGATAATGTTACTGAGATATCAGTCCATTCATAAACAAAAAAAACTCAGTGGTTATTGTAAATATTCTGTGGGTATTCTTTAAATATTTGACTCTTCAATCGAGTTTTTGACATTCTCGCTTCACTTCAGGTGTCTGAATTCTTTTATGTATAATACACAGAAATGTACAAAAACCATTGGAAGAGGTGAGAAATAAACTAAAGTCCCTTTATCTGACGGTGGGAGCTTGTATGTGTTTACTCATAAACAGAGTGCAGAGCTTTGCTTTCTCTTTCATAGTCCAAGGAACGACCAAACATACTCAAAAGACCCATCAATCCTATTCAATACAATTCATCACACTGAGTCAGATCACTTTGATAAAAGACTATTTTATGTCAATAAAGGTTAAAAAATAAAAACATAAGAGGGCAAGGTCAAAATATTTTCGTTGCTGTTTTATCACTGATGCTGTTTTGACTGGCATGTGATCTTTAACAGCACACACCCATTCAGTGTGTGCTGAGAGAAAATTATTCAAAAAAATTTCAATGGAAGAAGAGCAGACACCATATTTTCCATATTCACTGTTTATTTTTCTCTAATTTTATGTATATCACAAACTATGTCTTCAAATGCAGACTAATATCTTTCTGTATATAAACTGTACATGAAAGCAAGGCACTATACATTGTAGAATTAGGTAGAAAGATTTTGAATTTTCTTCTACCCCCACACCTATCACCATTTGAACACATCCACACACAAAAACACACACTTTTTCACTTCAGTGCCCGTAACATTTGAAAAGGCTTGACAACAAACACAAACAAAAAGAAAAAAACAGGAAAAAAAAAAAAAGAAATAAGGTTAGGCTGTTTGTTGCATGTCTGATAAAGGGAAGTTTACCACATATTCATACAACAACAATCAGAACCAATGATACATTTTAGATTCTTTACATTTATTGTCAATACTAAAAGTTTTTTTTTTTATACAAATGCAAATTATTTATAATGCACAGAGCAGTTTGGAAGAAATAAACTGATAGGAGACATTTGGGATGTGCTTTGGCATCCTATGCCCAGGGGGTTTCTTGGTTTGTGTCACTGTTTTGAGTCTGTATGTTGGCTGCACGGCCTCTCTCACATAAGAGTAGCACACAGACAGAGATACAAGCCACCAAGACCAATCAAGGAAAACATATACATATAACCCTCTCTATTATATTACAAACAAAAACAAACAAACAAACAAAAACAACAACAATAAGCAAGGAAAAAAAAGAAAAAAGGAAAACAAAAACAAAATGAAAATTTAAAAAAAAAAAAAAGAAGAAGACAAATGCTACAAGAGTCTGGAATACCAGTCCGTTTCTGTCCACGTCCATCTCGCTTTTCTTCTCTTCATTCCCTCATCCTGCGGCTGCACGCGTAAGAGTGTTTTCTCCGCGTTAATTCTGTCACAGCTGAGTCACAGTCAAAACAGTTCCCCACTTGCAATCCAGTCCCGTCTTCATCGCTCTGCGCGAAAAGTCAGCGCGTCTTCCTCGGCGAACGCTCCCGCTCTTTTAAAACAGTCCTTTGGCTTTCTTTATGTTCACCTGCTTCCATCCAGGCAATGCTTCATACTCACTTCTTGTCATCTCCAGCGCTTTCTGTACGGACACATTTACAAAAACACGTAGTCAGTTTCGGAGAATAAGCGCACACACTTTATGACTGCTGCTCTCTGCCCCCTTGCATATACTGCACATGTAACTGCAACATTGCACATTCACTGTAACTTAAATGCTAATACTCCAATACTAAGGTACTTGTCATAGATCTACCTCACTGTCATGGATCTACCTCAACTGTTATTTTTCTCTTGTTTTTTGTCTCTTGTCTTCCTTATAAGATTTTTATTTTTATTCATATGTTGTCTTTTATTCATACTCGTCTGGTAACAGAGGATTAGCAAAGTAAGAATCTCATTGTACAGTGTAACTGCCTGTTTTGCTGTGCACCTGACAATAAAACTCTTGAATCTTGAAAACAAAGAACCAGATGAGAGAAGACGATTGGCAAGAATCACACTTCACGCTTCAAATGCTAGAAAACAACAACTTAATCATGGGTGAAACAAACACAGTTGTGAGGTCAAGAATGCTTAAGAGTGTTTAAGAGATTGACCACTGTCATGTGAGAGCTGAGATCTTGAAAACAAGCCCTCACAAAACACTGGGAACCTTTTTTTTGTGTTAAAAATAGGATTACAAATTACTCTTGTGAAAATAAGTTAACATAAATCAAACCACAATCAATCAAATGTAATACAATACCTTAGTCTAGGTCAATCAAATGTAAAAAAAATATACATATGCATAATTAAGTGCTGCATGTGAGAAAGAAGACTCACACTCATGCCAGAGACAGATTAAAGGTGAGCGCTAACATGTGAGGGCCCACCTGCCGCTAGGTTACAGAGAAAGCGAAATGTGCACAAAAGTGCAAAAAACAAGCATATGGAATTCTGGGTGATGGAGGTCAAAGAGTCAAATGTAGTGTTTTTGGGGGAGAAAACAAGTTTTCGGCTCAAATGACTCACCTTCCCAAAAGGCCCTCCACCCTGGAAGGTGAAGGGAAAAGTTAACCTCTGTCAGACGAAAGACTATACCACCAGGAAGAGAGACAGAGGGGTAGAGAGAGAGAGAGAGACAGAGGGGTAGAGAGAGAGAGAGAGAGAGAGAGAGAGAGAGAGAGAGAGAGATGGAAACGAGACGGAGAGGAGGAAAAGCGACACAGAGAGAGAGAGAGAGAGAAAAAAAAGATAAAAAGAGAAAGAAGCAAAAGCAAAATTTAAGAAGAGTTTCAAACAACTAACTAAGCAAGGCAGAGGGAGGAAAGAAAGAATCAGCAGATAGAGAGACTGACAAAGACAGAGAAAAAGATGAGCACACTACACACACAAGCACACACACACACACACCCCCCCACAGACACATATATACACACACATGGTACCTCTAGCAAAACTATACTGAGTTATCCTGTTATTGCACTCTGTGCTGATTTCACCCAGTCAATGAGCAGTTTACAGAGCTGGTCATACAATCTCACCTCAAAGTCCTCATCTGAAAGGTAGATCTCCAGACGCAGTGGGTCAACGCCCTCTGGCAGTGGGCGGGCCAACAGATCAGCCAATGGGTAGGTGGTCTTACATAATCTGTTCAAGACATCCTCTACCAAAATGATCTGATTGGTGACCTCTGCTTCCTGTAGGACCACAAGGAGAGGAGGATCAGTGTCATACATATAAAGCCAAATTATTATGATAAAGATAACCAGTCACTCAAGGATCATCCTGGTTTATTCCATATTAAAGCAATATTCATGCTGTACAACAATCCCATTTAGCTGATAAGTTTATTCTTTCAGTGTCCCAAATGCATGTTAAGAGTGTGTGGTGGTTAAGGTGCGGATACCTTCTCTGTGATTTCGGCGATGTCCTCCCGGTGTTCCCAGCTGGGGAACATATTGGTGAACGTGAGGGGCTCCAGGCCTGCGTGGATCAGGTAGGACTTAGGTGGCTTCTTCTCATTCTTCTCTGTATGAAACACCAATCAGAATCAGATCAACGTGTCCAAACTTTTCTTCAAACACTGATCCTCTCTAATGAGTCATGAAGCTCTAATGACTTCTAAGGAAATGTTTATTGTAATGCTGAGTGGATGAATGTGTCGTTATGGTTACCCCTGCAGTATTGGAGCACAGTTTCCATGGCACATTTTCTGTCAGAATCCCAGCGTATCCGGGCAGAGCCTGTGCTTTCCCTGTCCTGTGGCCACCAGCCTTGCCACAGGTAGATCTCATGATGATTATCCACCAGGAACAGAGCTAGAGCACAAACAGAGAGTATGATACCACAGCCTGGACAAAGTTAAATAAGGTGCTATTACACTGGTAAAACATGTATTGCTGTGTATACTTTTGGTGCGTGTGTACCTGGTTGCGTGGCTGTGTATAGGTCTTCCTGAAGGAAGGGCAGTGAGTTGACCAGATTGGGTTCTCTGGCCGGATACAGAAACTCCACGGCTGCAAACTCCCCTGAGGAACTGCTCAGCTGGTACAGCCGAGGGGTGAAGTTGAACTTCCCTGGGTCTGAAATATCCATAAAACACAGGCACACACACTTGGTTTGAACGTTAATCCAAACCTCTATACAATACATACAGTGAGACACATATTCCCAGGCTTTTATTCACCTTGCAACATGCAGTCATATGCCTTTCGGTCCCTTTTTCCCAGAGCTTCCCAGAAGCCCAGTGGCTCCGCCCCCTCATCACACTCCTGAATGGTCACTTTACTGCTGCTGTGCAGCCCCGCCTCCAGAGGACACCTACCAACGCAGAAGAAAAGTTACTATGGGAACAGGTGGTTTGCAATGTGTTGTGAGTATTGTTCTGTACACGTGTAATTGTGTTTGATTATGGAAATGCGTTTCAGAACCGCTTTGTGTGAGCCAGGTCACAACATGTTCGCCTAGATTTTAATGCCTGATTTTTGCATATGTGTTATAATCCTTTGTACATATATGACAGATAGAACTACAGAGAAAGAGCGAGAATTTGGGTGAGCGTGTGGAGTTTTAATGACTCACTGTTCTTTGATCTTGTTAGCAGCAGCACGGCCTACGTCTCGTGTGTGCGTCTGAGACTTACAGCCGTGCCACAGGTACATGCTGGCTTTAGGAATATTGAGGAGAATCATAGAAGCACGAGAGCGCAGACTGCTGCAGTGACACACCACCTCCAGTAGATGGCCCTCTATTGGCTTCTCTCCTCTAACACAGTACAGTCGCCAGTCATCTATATCAGAGACACATAAAGCACGAACGCTTAAGATATAAATTCAAACAATAGATTTCTTGCAGAAAGGTTAAAATACAACTAACAGTGAACTCTCATTCATCTATACAGAAGCATTGGAAACATGAACACAACCCATATAAACACACAGTAGTAATTATATAAATACACATATTTGTTTGTTTACATGAAAAGAACCTTACTATTGTAACTAAAGGAACTATTATTGTAAAGACAAGAGGGCTACATTTAGTTTGAAGTTGACAGGACAACTGTTATCTGGCTTATGCAGAATGGTTATGTGGAAAAATCAGCAAGGGACTTATGTAACACACAGAATCCAGGCTGGAAACATTAACAGAAAATCAACATTAATCACACATTTTCTGTGTTTGTTCTTCTGCACCCTGGCTGTGCAGAGAGTGACAGATCGGAAACAGGGAAGCATGCTGCACTAATAGTAAAAACATGTTTTTCATGAGTTTGGATCCGTACTCCCCACCCATGACCACATACTGAAAACACACATATGTTTTAATCTGTGTCAGCTATAGGTTATTTAAATATCTAGAGACATCAGACACTATTTAACAAATATATTAGATGTATTTCATTCTAAAGGACCAAAGGGAATAATGGCTTGTGGGTAAAAAAAAAAAGAGAGAGAAAAAAAGAAAAATAAGATGAAAAAGTGAGCCAAGACATACTCTGAGAGTTCTCCTCCTCCTCCTCTCTCTTTCCTGCGTGAACAATCATTCCTCCGTTAAAACACTGCAGGAAACAGGGCGGTTCCTTCCCCTGCTGCACCTGGACCTGAGAGACACACGGGACTCGTCATCAGTCTTTCGCACACGCATACAGACGTCCCTGGCATTCAGACGCAGGAGTGACTGACTGCAATCAGAGAATTCTGAAATACTGTGAGGACTGTACAGGATGGTGGCGGCATCACGGGGCTGTTATAAATGCCTCGTTAATGTGAAATAAAGGTTTATGGTTTATATATAATATTTAATACATCCGTCAGAACCTACCTGTGCGCCTCTCTCTTCGTCCAGCTCCACCGTCATCAGGGCCGACGTTCCCTTTTCATTCACTGTAGAGTTACGACCCTGCCAGAAGAAATAGGAGCACTTCTCTTTTCCCGGGCCGATAATCCGCTCCGCGTTCTGCCATTTCCCCACTGGAAAAAACACAGGGATGTGTCGACACATAGTTACACACATTCACTCAGAGTTCAGTTCAATGAAGCAAAAATACTGTACTAGTACTAAACAATGATCTACAATAAAATCTGAAAAAAAGGTCATCATACAATAATATTGTCCCAGAAAATGCAAATGATCCTTATATTAATGTAGTAAAAAAAATAAACACCTCCACAGGATTCACTTTAAACCCAAATAATCTTTTAAGTTAAGGTAACACTACACATGAACAAGTCTTTAAACCCTTATAATCTTTTAAGTTAAGGTAACACTACACACGAACAAGTCTTTGTACTACATATGTGCACTGTATGGTTGTGCAATAGTGAGAATGATAAGATGTAGGAGATAAAGAGACTTACTGTGTACAATATCTCAGAAAGTGAAACAGAGAGAGGCAGAGACAGAAAGTTATTTCTCTCCCTCTCTTTCTTATACAGACACCACTGTTACTCACCTGCTGTGCTGACCATATACTTCCACTTGACCACATATGTGTCACCTTCATGGAACTGACCAATGCTCTGTTTGGGCAGACGACTGCAGGGGGAACCAGATCAACATGGAGAAAAGAATAGAATCACATGATCACACAGGTTGGATCAGAAAACATTCAATGCAGCTCGACACAGATCATTTCAAACTTTTGACTGTTAAAACCACAGACCTACAACTAGACACTGACAGACGCATATTAAGATGGCACTGAAATACAGAGGAGAGGGGGAGTTCAATATTTTATTGGCTAAACAGATTCCTGAATCCCACCTATAATCAAATTCCAGGATATGCCAGACGTCGACGGATAGTGTGCTGATCTCATAGCAGCGCCCTTCATCCCCCTCCACCAATCCATAGCCCCGACCCACATCAGTACCATCCAGAATGGTCCGTATGGGCGTCCGAACCACTGGCAACATGAGAGCAGCATCATATGATTTAGACTCCCCACCCTGCAGGTCCTAGACAGAGAGAGAGAGAGAGATGAATTTTAACAGGATTATCGTATCTTTATATACCTACAATGTATAAAATACCTATCAACTATTTTTCACTAACTGTAGAAGAAAACAATTTTAAAAAATGTAAAAAAAAAAAAAAACCCCACAAAAGATGGAATTATTTCCTTTGAAGTAAAATGTACAGTGGTTATTTACATCCAAAATAACATGTTACATGAGAGCATGTTCTGCCCCACACACCAATGTAAAAATCATTATACGAGACTCCCAGCTTCTCTTCATCTTTAGTGGTTTGTGCAAAATCCTTCACACTGGTGTTCTTTCTGGTCCTATACTAAACTGAGCCTTTCAAGATCTATCTGTTGTGTCCTTTAATCTTTCTTCCTTCTAAACTTTCAATACACTTCTGTGCAAGGTTTTCACACCAACATTCACAGAGTCTATATTTTGTAACTCTCAAAAACTAATAGCAGTTCCTTACACTCTGACCCTCTCAGGTCAGAGGTCATTTCCAATTTAGAAAAAGGGTCCACTCTGTTTGGTAATACTTCACTATGTGTATAGTCTGGTAGCGGTTCATTCTCCTCTGGGTTTAAAGCCTGACCTGTTTGATTAAGCACTCTTTTGAAATTCTGAGCAGACCAAAATGCGGTGTGGGTGGCTAAAGCCATCATGTGCTAAAACTTTACAGCCCCCCCCCCCCCCCCCCCATGCAGAAAACCATGCAGACCTGCTCCATGCACCACTGGTTCCTCTAGCACCCAGCACAGAGATAATGCTGGATCGAGTCTCTGTTCACTAAATAAACCCTGTGCTTTGAAAACATCTCAGTCAAAAAGAGGCGCTTGGGGAAATGAAGTGCATTAAAATCAGAGAGAACAGACGGAGCAGTCGGGGGCCCTGGGCCACCCACCAGGTACAAAACTGATAAATCATCCTCCACGTGAACTGTCAAATGTTTCATTCCTCCTTTCTGCTACGTTTACCCTCCTGATAAAGGAGGCCTCTACTGCACTCAGTTCCCCTAATAACAGGCCCCCACCTCTCCCTCAGGTCCCTTAATAACAGGCCCCCACTTCTCCCCCAATTTTCTTTGGCAGCTGAGAGAATTCTGAAATGTCTCATTATGACCATTCATATTTCATGATCACTCTGACCAGTGACCATGACAACGACATCATCAGCATAAGCGGAACAATGTAAACAGCTTCAGTCCTGGGCACATTTGGCCCTGTCAGTTCAGAGTATAATATATGCAACACTGCTGTTGGATGTATGATGAAGGATATCTGTGTCTTACACCTCTGTGCTCTTTAATAGGAGCATTAAAATCCACTGATAATTCTGATAACCTGGTGAGTGCACTTCATTCTATACTCCAAAACTCTCACAATAGCTACAAAACTAGTTTTGACAAAGATATGGATATGAGCTTGGTCATGCTATCCATATTGTCCTTTTGGGAATACAGCAGGTCTGGTCCAAAAGCATGACTTGTCTCACCAGCAATCTAACTCAGAGCCTGTAATCATTGCATAACCGGGTAACCGACCGCCTGTTCTTGATGTCATTTAGATATCGAACCACATTTCCAGCATCTCATGGTCACAGATGATGAAAGAATAACATAATCAAAATTGTCAGTCCGATATGTCAGCCCTAAATTCAGCTCAAAGTCAGTCTTCAAGATCATGACTTGATTTGTAAACAAGTACGATCTTTGACATTTTTGACAGCTGACAGTGTCTTCAAAGTTCTCCTTTTAGAAGTTTGTCGTTTATGAATGGTGGAATATTAAAGAGTGTCATCCTTCTGGGTGGCTGTACAAGCAGGAGTTCTGTATGGCCAGCTACGAATGCACTCTGAATGGCAACACTCCTCTCAACTATTTGATTGATTTTGTTGACACTATCTAAAGTAGAGTAACAGAGTAATTCATTTGTTTGGTATATCTTATGCTGCAGTGTCCCCATAACTTCACCAACCGCTAAACTGCATTCTTCAACCAAATGGCAGAGACAACTTTTTTCTTGCCTTGCTAATGTAGAGTTTGCATATCACGGTATTGAATGAGGATTAATTATGCCATCACAGTTACGTATAGATTGATACCTTGTGTTCAGCAGCTTGTGCACTGCCATTCTTCTTTGAGGCTTTCTTTGAATCTGTCCAATCCAGAAACTTCTCCTTAAAAAGGATGGTTTCATTATGCTGTGTCAGCCGACCAAACACGGCCCAATCTGGACGACCCTGCCCCTTCCTGCAGGACAAACACACACACACACACACACACACACACACACACAGAGTTAAGCTGAGGCTCTCAAACAGACTATGTAACAATTCATACAGTCATTCCTTCAGCAGAATGTGTTATGTACATGTGTGTTAACAGAGAGAACAAAAGGGGGTTAGACAGACAGAGGGTTAGAGAGAGAGAAAGAAAAAGACAGATAGTGAGAGAGAGAGAGAGAGAGAGAGAGAGAGAGAGAGAGAGAGAGAGAGAGAGTGCAAGCGGAGATGAAGATAAGAGTGTTGTTTGTGAGGAGAGCACAGTTCAGTCCTTTTATAGTAAGCGATGCACGCTGACGGTTTCTTGTTTATGAATGGTGCGAGAGCTGGCTGAGGTGCTGACAGGAGTGATGGGGTATTCATTGACACTACTACACTGAGAGTGTTATGGAAACTGAGGACCTCTCTTAACCTTTGAGTGTTTAGTGATAGTGCCCTTTAAAAGATTCACAACACGTAATTTACTGCAGAGCACACACAGCCAAGGTTTCACAGTTCCCCGTATTCCGATGGTAGATATATCAGCTTGTTTATGTATGTGCATATACACATTAGTTTGCATGTACCTGGGTATGAGAGAGTTGCACTCTCCTGGGTCCAAGGGGTTTATGTCGCAATTGGTATAGTCAAATGTGCCGTTCCACAGGTGTTTTGCCAGCTGAAATGCCACCTTTCTCTGTGCCAATGTCACCTCTTTACCGTGCCAAACGTATACCTCACTGCCAAAGTCAAACACCAGCACCTGGATAAAACATGGTTTTCATAAATCTAATACAACATTTAGGTCAAATTTTAGCAACACATTATGACATGTAGCGTTTTAAAACACACATTAAACGGAAGTGGGGTATTTAATACAGCAAGATATTTCTGTTAGCCAAAAGTCGAAACTATCAAATAGAGCAGACACTGAGACCGTGAGACGCTGAAAAATCTTGCTTCACGCATCTTTTTAAACTGCACCATACCATGAGGAAAGGTTTCATGACTTTTTGTTGCGGCGGAGTTTCCTCTGTCTTGCCATAAAAACCTCTATGTTTCGTTGGTGGTTTTGTTCTAGCATTAACAGTAACTGACCTCCTTAGGGTTCAGCATGGTGCACCGGGGAACCCTGCCCCAGTAGTCATCATCTGGAACCAGTTTGTCCTCCACCAGTTTGTAGATGCAATTTGTCTCCACAATGGCATTCTCATACAGTTCATCTTCCTCTGGTGTCCCAGCACCTACAGGAAATACAGAGTCTGATTAGCATAGCCTTAGGCTCACTGTGCAGCCTCATGCAGTCGACAACTTGACATTTTATGGTTTCTCTAATGGAAAAAATCTCATTAAAAATCTTCATTATACCCTTTATACTCATCATACCCATTATAAACTGTGTCCCAGTAATGACCTTTAGTCTGTGTTTTTGAGGATGAGGATAATACTGGAGCAATTTGCCTTGAAAAGTCAGAAAATGTAATATGTTATTAACTAGACTGACTCTGAGTCACTTTAACCTTCTCCCCACCTTGGTAGCTGGTTTGGCCTCCGAGAAGCTTCCAGAACTCTTTGGCGGCAGGGCTGTGTGTGTTTATGCCCTCTTCGACGGTCTGCACGTATGAGGCCCTGCAACCCAGGTCATGCTTGGTCTGGATGAATGTAGCCAGCTCAGCAGCCTATGGGGAAGAGATGGAAATGAGCCTTATACACACTAACACAAAACTAGGGCATTCTGCCGACCAAATGTTGTCCGGTTCAGTTTCAAAATGCCCCGTCATTTAGATGACCCATTAACTACTACACTGCTCTAGAGTCTCTGACCCATTAACTTGCATGACATTTTCAGTTGATAATACCTGAGATTTCAGTTAATGGGACACAGATATATCATGACATGTCTTTCTATACATTTAGATGTTGTAATTACTGAGCTCAAAAAGAAGGCCAAAAACCACAGCCCTACATTAAGGGCACAGATCAATGCTCCTGTGACTCTGTCTAACTAAACAGAGTCTAAATTAACTTGGACTGTTTGGCTGTACAGAGTCTGGATGAACTGTGTTCAGTGTTTCTCAGAATGAGGTCAAACTTTTTAACTAAAGTTCATAAACCTCAGCTCCCTCAGCTGGGTGACACTAGATCACTCCCTGAAACTGTTCTTCATCAACTGTCTTGCACACACACATACACAGACAGCGATACACACTTCACTTCCTGCTTCCTGTATGACCTCAAAACATGAATACCGTTTACATCCTGCACGTGAAGGACATGCCAAAAATAAACAGATTTATGGGGTATTTAAAGACTGGTGAAAGCGAAATAATGAATGAACAGATGAATGAATTCAGAACACAAAGAATAGATGCAGAAGGTAAGTCAGAATCTAAGACTGCTGTCAAAAGAAGCATATCCCATCTATTTCACAGAGCATACACATGTCCTAAAATCAGCACACACTCACTTTGGCCTTCTCGATGACATTGGCAAACTCTCCTGTCCAGATGTAGCAGTGATGGGGTGTAGTCAGGAGGAAGCAATCACCACTGTTCAGGGAGGAGGCTCTGGGCTCGACTAGCCTTGTCTGAACATGTCTGCGACCTGGTTTACACACACACACACACACACACACACACACACACAGACACACACACATAGACACACACACATAGACACACACACATAGACACACACACATAGACACACACACACACACACACACACAGACACACACACACAGACACACACACACACACAGAGACACATACAGAAGCACAGTTAAACACCCCAAGGACTTTGATAAAATGTGAGAACTAAACTTGTAAGATCGCCATAGAAGTCCTCGGAACCAGAGCGGTTTGAGAGGGAACTAATAAGATGAGGCACAAAATTTGATTGGTTGGAAGCCCACAATCATATAAAAAAAATACATATTTTGTAACAAACAACAAACAAAACCAAACAACCTAATTTAAGAGCATCAGCATGGTTTCAGCTCATTTTCTGCTGCTCTAAGCAGCAATAATTAGAAAATTTCTTATGTACATTCAAAATGCCTCTCTGTTTATTAAGACACTGCATTCCCTGGTTCCTCTGCTACGTTAGCCTGCCCTGGTTTCTGTCTATCTGGGACAGGAGGGATGGAAGAGAAGGGACATAATATTTCTCAATGGAAAGCAGAGATAAAGAGAAAGAGAGAGAGAAACAGAAGGCGAGAAAGAGAGAGAAAGTGCAAGAGAGAGAAGGTGAGAGAGAGAGAAAGAGAGAGAGACAGAGAGAAAGAGAGAGGACAAGTGGTCATGCCTTATGAGGGCTGAGCATCCCTTGCTCTCTGTTGTCATAAATCCACACAGAGTCATCTACAATCATAACTGTGTTCCCACTACAGTAAACAGAGAGAGAGACTATAGCTCACTCTGAAAGGCAAACAGTCACAAACCCTCTTTTCAACGCTGTTCCAGCACCCACTGAAATAATCTGTCTTCTCCCCCAGAAGATGTCATAAGAATCTTCAATGTATATAAATGCTTTGATTTGATTTTCAGATATGTCTCTTTGAATGATTAGAAAACAAATACTTTTAATTGGTTCTAAGCAGTTGCCCTATGCTAGATGTACGATTTGTAACCATCTTTCTCCTCCTTCTTTTCTCAGAGATGTCTCACCTTTGACCTGCATGAGCATGAGTTTTTTGTAGGGCATGGCACTGTTGTTGGAACTCTGGTCAGAAACATTGACGCTCCGTAAATTCACGCTGCTGAAGTTCTCCTTACTGGCCAAACCAGCCAGGGCGACTTCTGAAAACCCACTGTTCTTACTCACTAACAGACAGACAGAGAGAAAGAGAGAGAGATGAAAGAGGATGTGCATAACCTAAACAGCCACACATAACCTATACACACTCATACACTTAAACACTTTTAAAAGAAACCACAGTAAGACACATCACAACCACTGAACTTTGACTTGGTTGACTAGTTCAGTTTTTTTTTAAAGGCACTTTCTGTGCTGAACATGGACATGGTGCTTTACATTTCAGATAATACTGCTCTTTTCATATAATGGAGCACAGCGCCAACTGAATATCTACATAAGCTTCTCTACAATGACGGGAAATGGCAACAGTGAAATTAAGGTCACCTTCACAACACAGCTCTGACCTGTACCGTAAAGCACTCTGCCTGGATTTACTTTAGATGTCTGAACATGATGAGGAGAAGAGAACAAGAGGTAGGTTCTGTCAAAACCACAGGCAAAAGCACAATCACCCTCACCACACCACTAAAAACCAAAGAAGCTGAAAGTTCCTCTCTTCTTTTTCCCCTTCTTCTTTTTTCCATCACGCCATGTCATCTCTTTCGCCTTGATATGATTACCGTTTCTCCATCTCTCTCTAACCGCTCAAATTGTCTCACTCACTCTTCTCTTGCTTCATCCTCTTGCTCTCCAATAGACCAACGTTGAGTCTCTGTTCTGTGTACTCATGTCTGATGTCCTCTCTGGCAGCAAGCATCTTCAAAGGGTTTCGTGACGACTGGACGTTTCTCGCCGGACGCACAGCTCGTTTATGCTCGACCATGGCTGAGGTCAGCCTAGAGAGGGCAAAGGTCAGACGTTTAAGTGTGGTAAATGGACAGAGGTACAAAAGGTATGATGACATATGGTGTTCTACAGTTAAGTAAGACCTATTCTTACTTGGGCATCTGCGGGCCAAAGATGGTGTCAAAGTCATCATCTATCTCAACCTTCTTGGTTATATTAGTGAGCTCTTCTGTATGGCGGTAGAATTTGTCGAAAATTGCATCGTCCAACGTCATAACCTCTTTAATGGATTTCTCAGTGACTGTCACTGTCGTCTCCTGAAGCCCGGCCACTGAAACAGAGACAAAGAACAGAGACAATTATAGGAGGAATGGAAGAGAAACTGATCAGTAAAACAATATGGTGTGCACACCTATAATAATAATAATAAATACAAATAAACAGTGACAGCTCTTACGGCACAGTCTCAGACGTTTACCTTTACTGTTCAGTCGGCCAAGGAAAGACTCCAGCTTATCCAGCTTCCTGTCTGACTCCAATTTCATGCCCTGTCTGACCTCAATTTCTACAAGAGAGATAAAAAGAGATTATTCATTTAATATTTGGAAACGCCAAACAGCACTTGGAAATACATAGCTGCCTTCTAAACGTCTCACACTGAGGAAGTGAGTTTAAGTGTAAATCAAAATCGCAGGAGTACAATACACAGATAACGATCACATATAGATGATCGGGAAGCATGGAAATCTCACAGCACAATAATACTGAAAATGCCGACTGACTGGCAAACAGAAGAGTGTAAAATTATTGGACTGTAAAATTATCTATTGGACTATAATGTTTAAAACACTACTGTGTCCACCATCGCATTAACAGGCCATATCTGAAAGAACACAACAACCATTACAACTACCACACACAGCACTTACACTTGACAATAAAAAAAAAGATTTCTTTCTATATGGAAGTCTTTCTATACATGCAATTTTTTCCACTTCGATTTAAGGGTAAGAAAAAAATAAACACACTGCCTGATTTTTAAACGTATTAGGGATGCAGGTGAGGAAGTGTGTGAAGTGTGTGAGTGACTCTCACCTTCCTGGGGTTTGGAGATGACATGAGAACCATTCTTGTTCTTAGTGGACGGAGGAGACAGCACTGACGTTGTTAGAGCAGAAGGTGCTGCCAAACCTGAGAGATAGAAATGATACAGATGAGAACACTCATGGATGTGGTCCATTCGAAGATGAAAGAGGAAGACACGACTGTGCAAAATACCAAAAGTCAGTGATGCTATCAGTTAGACTACCCTTCAAACTAATGGATTAAATTTGCCCTCAAACTGGTACAGAACTCTCTGAGTTCATAAAGAAGAATGTTTCCTTCTAGCAGTTAAAAACACTTACTGCCAAACACTGGAGGGTGCTAACTGTTGTTATATGTTAAGTTCTTGGAGATGTAGCATTAATGCTAACAGTAACAGTTATTGTCACTTTCAGTGGCACCGGGCGGCTAACATTTACTATTAAAATATAGAGAAAGGTCACATCCTCGTAGAAATCGTCAATGGTTGCTGTAAAGACAAGGTTCAGTAATACACCTTGCTCTTACAGTAGCACTTCAGAAACAATGTGTTCGGTACTAACGACAGTCATTAGACACACTTGTTTGTGATAGAGGCTAGCTGTAATCATTAACAAGCTCTAAGCCTCTGTATATTGCCCCAGTTGGCCCAGTTTTTGACTTGGAGGACAACGGGAAGCCAATTTGTTTACCAGTTTAGCAAACTGGACTGGAGAAGTTAACAGGGAGCTAGGCACTGGAAACCTACTCAAACAAACCTTTAGAGAAGCTGCATGTGACTCAGGGGTGTAACTATGTGTGTATATGTGTGTGTGTCTACATTTTTGTGTGTGAACACACTGACCCTTTTTGACCATACGGCCAGCCACGGTAAACTGGGTTGAATCGTTGGCAGCTCCGTGACCTCTGACCTTCCAGGCATCTTCCTGGGCTGTAATAAGCTGTTTACGTTCCTGAATGGACATCTGTACACGTTCAGTCTGTTCAGTCTGCACCTTGTCACCCATCCTCTGAGAAGTCAACAGAATGCAGAGGGAATTAAGACATGGGACCGCCTAAACAGAGAAGAACACCCTTCAAAACATTATAGTATTATTATCTTGAGACAAAACCCAGATCTTGTTATCAGAAAGTCCTGTTGTCTAAATCCTTGGCATGAACATTTCAAAGCTAATGACACAACATTTTTTTGCAATAGGCAGTATCCTGTGAGCCAAACCAACCAAAGCAAAAGCACTGCTGCAATCACGTCTGGCATTGCTTCCCCTACGGCATCACCAGTTTCTCCCTCTTTTTAAATCTTCTAGAACCCAAGTCAGACAGGAAATCAAAGCTTCTAGAAGAGTATCCTACCTGTATGTCATGAGTTTTTGAAGTCTAGAAGTTTTTAGACTGCAGCATAATTTTCTCAAATTACCCTAAAGTAATTTGTGCCCATGATTAAAGTCTTTTTTTTTAGTGTTAAAGAAATAAACACAGTTCATGGTTTGTTACAAAAGGGAAACAAACAAACAGGGAAATAAACAAAATGTGTTGTAACCATCACTGTCACAATCACAAAGAAATGAAATCACAGAATAAAACTCTTTCTATATCTGTTAAAAGGGAGAGGAGTCATACAGACAGTGCATGCTGTAAGAACTCTATCTCTTCACATGATGTTGTAAATAGAAACTGTGGAAATACTTCCAACCAGTTTTAGTAGGTCAGTGCTAAGACCCAAATAAGACCCACTGATTTCTTTATACCCTTGAGGGGCTGTGACGGCAACAGACAAGGTCAAACCACTGAGAGCATGCATTAAATACAAATGAATTAAGATGTATGCATGACAATACTCACACAGATAAACCAAACAGAATTCACAGTAACAAAGGGATGGAATGTGTCATTAGGTTCAGCAGATGTCATGTAGCTTTCCCTCAAGGTGTTTATGGTCTTATGGTGCGAATGTGTGTTTGTGTGTGCATAGTGTGTGAGTGTGTGTTTGTGTGTGTGTGTGTGTGTGTGTGTGTGTACAGTGAGGGAGCACCTTCCGTCTCCAGGGGTGACGCTCATCCACCTGCATGGGCAGGAGACTTGCCTTCACGAGGAGGGTAGGGAGGGCAGGAAAAGAGAGGGATGAGAAAGGAATGGAAATAGAGGATGACAGAAAAAAACAGACTAGAGAGGCTGGAGAGGTCCTTAAAAACAGAGTAATTCAAAGAAAATCTAGAGCCTTTAAGACGAAACCTCTGTAAGTCAGTGAAAAACACACCTGACTGCAGTTGGGTATCGCTAGTTTTTAGCTAGTTGTAACTAACTATGCATAGTAGTTATGACTTTCTTAAAAGCCATGAAGTCATATGAAAATATTCTTTCCGAAAGGGGCTCCAATGTGTTAAGAAATTACGTTCTCCAAGGTATAAAATAATGGACTTTGATAAGAGAGATTGAGCATTTAACAGGACTGAGGTGCTGATCTCATCTATGGCCCTGAGAGATTACGAAAGCATGTAAATGGAACCACCCTATTAGCACTATAAAATCAATATGGGTTTGGAATTCAAATGCATGCAGTACATGCAATGACTCGACAAAGCAAGAGCTGACAACCATTACCTTCATTTCTGAGGAGAGGGATGGAGGTTGAGAGATGAATGAGTGTGAAGGAGAGGAATTAAGCTGAAGAGCAGAAAAGATTACGCAAGCACATTAAGGTTAATTTAACATCAGACAGGTAATTTAGCATGAGTCAGAGAGCTCTGGATTAGAAAAAGAAGGGCAGAAAAAAAAGAGAGGAGAGGAAACAAAGCTTGTGTTTTTCAGATAGGAACTGAGGAGAAGAAGTGGTTGGAGTGTGGTGTGCAAAGCTAACGTGGTTTAAATTTAATTGTGTACAATTAGACGTTAAGATTGTTTTGTGTTCATTATGTGTCTAAGCGCGTAGAAGGCAGGACAGGTAAGCAGGGTATCAAGAAAGCACAGCATAGGACACTTAAATGGCTAAACACAGCTCAGTTTTACACTTCAGTAATTGAGAGCTCTGAGACATCCTATGCTCTTTCTCTCTCTCACCTGGTGTTGAGGATCAGTGTGCTCAGTAAAGTCCAAAGGCTCAGAAGCAGTGGAAAAAGTGGAGGCAAAAACAGGTTCCTACAGGCAAGATGGAGTGGGGGTTCAAGCAACAAGAAGGAAGAGAGAAAGAAAAAGGCAGAGGGGCAGAGAGGAGAGGAGAGGAGAGGAGAGGAGAGGAGAGGAGAGGAGAGGAGAGGAAAATGATGGCATTTGCTGACGTTGTAACTCAAAAAGGTAACAGACAGAAAAATTGGAGTTTCTAATGATTTTTTAGATGACAAGAGTAAAATAATGCAACCAACACCAGCTGTAAATCAGTTATTGTGTCAGTGAGTGGTGTGAAATGCATTATAATGCTATAATAGTATGCATTACAACACGATTTAATTATGCACCATAATATTACCATGGTTGCAATATAGGTAATATGCTACCACCATGCCATATTTGGTTAAATGTTGAGGTCAAAACAAATATAGCGCATTACCACCACCATGACTGTGAGGTCAAAAGCACAATATGGCAATCAGGATGAGCTGAAATGTAACCATGGTAATGAATTAAAGAAAATGAGCCCACACCATCACAATAACACTACTGACACCACCACTATAGTTATCAGTGCCACTGCCAACCAGGAATAAGCGCACCACCATGATTGTGAGGTCAAAATATGCTCTCCCCAAAATTCAATTGCTAATGCTCCAGCATCACCATGGCAGCAATATGAGAATTTGGGCGACATGACTACCAAACGAATGGGTGTCGACGAGAACGTCCATGACGGAGAGGTCAAAATGACATGTCACCACAGCACCAGCTTGTGAGATCAACCACAAACTAAATACCACACATACACATACACGGAAAGCACTTTGGAAGCCCACTATCATGACAGCCAATGATCTTACCCAGAGCTGATCAGACACAGCAAAGTCATCTATCATCATCCTTTCATCCTAGAAAGAGGGGGAAAATGAACGAGGGGGCAAACAAACCCCCAAAGCATCTCCCCAAAACCACCAGTGCAAATTCTGAAAATATAAACCGAATATTCAAAGGATATTTGAAACTTTAAGTTTGTCTCAGACAACAGTGGTGATTTGCTCTTTTTGTCCTCATATTGCATTCTTAAGATGTTCATGTTTTCACAACCTCTTATTTTACAAAAATCCATTCACGCTAAGCTGAAACCGCTTTGTTCTCAGAGACATTTGATAAATTACAGGCAATATAATAGCAAAACAATTGTAATACATTATTAAATCAAAACAACAAGATATCAAAAAATCCTGATTAAATTAAATACACATGATATCACCCAAGATATATTAATGACAATGATTTCTTGGGAAATATCTTTGTCTTCATTCAGTTATGGCCACTGAAGATCATGATTTATTGTAGCAGATGAAACAAAAAGGGAATAAAAATGAAAAGATAAAAAAAAAAAAGAAAAAGAAAAAGTAATGCAGTCCTTAGCATAAAACCCAAACAGAGAGGTTTGTGTCAAAAACCCCACCCTCCACATCCCATAAGACACCACCCTCCACATCCCATAAGAACCTGCCCAAAGAAGCACTTGACTATAAATTAACACTAGCCCAAGCATGCAGGGATTCAAACTGGATTTATTTCAGCAGAACAGAGAGCATGCAGAGGAAAGGAAAGACATAGAGAGTGGTTTCACAGATGAATGCATAAAGAACACACACCAAATATTAGAAGAAATATGCAAATATTTAAACCATGTGTCACAAGACAGCTATTACTGTTACAAAACATATTAAACGGAGTCATAACTTTCTAAATATGCCATTACATTAGCTTTATGACAGATTTTAGCAGTGATGTCAGTAATAGTACATTAGTCATATACAGCAATCTGTAACGTGAGTTCCCCAAACATTAAAGTGTGTCACACTCTGTGAGTGACTATCAGTGCAGGCTGTTTTATCTGATTACTCATTAGTGCTCTTATCAAACTCTATGCTCTAGATAATATTAAGACTAGGTTTAGGAAATATTCTTCTGCTTAAGGCCAACACATAATATCTAATGATAGACATGTAACATACAGTATAGCCATACCATAAGACAGATCGTGGACTACAGTGAAACAGTACAGATATGGCTAGACTTCATACTTTTAATGGCTAAAAATTAGATGTAATCAAATATGCATACTACACAAACAGTTTAGATTACAAAGAGCATTAACCCAACTACAAAACCAAACCAAAATCTAAACATTGACTAAAATTCTGATTTGTCGGTCATATGTAAGATGAGATATACACCAATCACCTCTGTCTTTGTGACTGCAGATCTAGTACACAGAATTTCAAGAGGAACTGAAGTTAACAGACATAAACCATCAAAAACACAACCTGTTACGTTCCTAAAATAAATAAACAAGACACAGCATCCCTTAAACATTATAGACAAACATCACTGGACACGCAGACAGAAAAATCCAAACAAAGCGTGAGACAGAACTTAAGCATTCAGAAAGAAACATACAGAGAAAAAAAGAGAAAAAGAAATGAACAGCCAGCAAACTAAAGCAATGAGACAGTACACATCCCCTCTCTTTAGAGCTGGTCATGACTGCATCTCTAAAACAATGAATCTTAAATGAAGGGTTTGAAATTCAGCTTTCCGACACTCTGCTAACAGCTGTTTGTCTTGTTAGCTCAGCAGTCGAAAGCGCAGCGGTGTGAGGAATGCAAGCAATAACTGAATGAAATATCGAGGATCGAGGAGTAGCGTAACATTGCCGCTATTTCCTGTCAGCAGGCTGTTCAAATAATGGTATTTAAAAGCAGGCATGATATGCAAGATGATTTGAATTCATTTTCCTGTCGTCACAGGTATTAAATTACATTGGTAGCCTAGATTTAAAACTCACACGGAAACACTGTTTTGGATAACATAAACGCCCATGAATCAAAGGAGATTCTATGAGACCAAACTAGCATGGTGGATTCTAATCACCCTTTTCTTTGTTTTGTTTGTTTCACTAAACTGCTTACATCAAAAAGTGGCAGTCAAGTTAAGCGTATACTGGTGCATTTTTGACTGTGATATCAATTTACTCTATATCTTGTAGAATCCACAGTGGGTGTTTGTTAACACTATTTCTTAACATGGCATGGTTGACTGAATTTGTGGGGCATGGGATGTAGGCAGTGATCCCTGATAAAAGTCAGGTGATATGTCAGAGTTCATAGGTCAGGGGTTACCTTCTTTTTGAAGCTCTGTTCCACCTCCCATAGTTGGGCATATTTCTCTGACAGTGCCACCTGCACAATGTCCTGCTTCTTATTGATCCTGTTTCTCCAGTCCTCTTCTCCGCTCTTCTTCAGCAGAGCCAACCTGAGAGACAGAGATCGTGTCAGACAAACTCTCCATTTTTAGTGAACCTGAGACACTATCACACACACACACACACACACAAACACACACACCACCCAGTACAGTGATATATCTTTTTAAAGTGCTCCTCAACACAGTCAACCTGTGAGAAAGACACACACTATCAAAATAAATGTACAAAAATGTGTAAAAACACAGACACAGACACAGGCTTCACGGTTCAGATGGCACCTTGGTTTTTGGGCCATGCTTCACTTTATACGTCAGATTTATTTACTTTTAAGGATGTGTGCTCTTTTGAAAAGTAGTATTTATAAACAAAAATTTGACCTTTGGAAGGCAATATCAATAAACAATAAATTTGCTAGCTCTAACTGGTTTTACACTCCAAACAAAAGGTCTTTTTTAACTAACAACAAAAATATTTAAACTGTTTTGTTTTTTTTTTTTTTAAATCAACTATTTAAAACTTTCATATTACTCATTAATGGTACATTACTCACTCATACAGTACGCTGTAAAATTCTTATGTGACTGGCCATCAAAATGAAAACAAACTGCAGTTTCACAGACATGTACAAAAACTAAAGGCACCAAAAACATGATTTCATTGCAAAACTCTCCAAAGGGCATTCATCTGTAGAGCTGGGTGAGTGTGAAGCCGGATGCTACTAGTGCGATGGTGTGGCACTGCACAGTGTCAATCTGAGATATTTAGGTTTAGATTACACAGCATCTCAAGACAGACTGAGTCACAGCGACTGTGCCAAAGGAATGCCACAACCACGCCAAACGATGGGAAGACACCTGACGCGTGACAGCTATCATTTTCTCAATTACTGCACACACTCAGGCACACACACGCACACGCCATGAGTGCACAATTACATGAACCATACAGACAAATATTTCTTTCCTTGCTTTTAACTGATCTTTAACAATGACTTATCCGGAGCCTTTATGTACACTGGCTGTCATGGCAGGTTGAAGGGAAAAGCCTTTTACATTCAGCAATGCTAGTGGTCAGAGAAAGGACAGGGATATTGAAAACAACATTCCTCTTATCAAATACAGACCAGCCACCCTTCAGTTCCTGGAATGGAGCCTTCACCCAGTGAGCCACTGCCATACACAATCATATCGACTTGTGACATAAACACCAGGAAAGACTGTCTGTGTTGCATTATGTCATCAATCAATTCAAACCTTAGCCTTTGCGTCACCCATGGCAACTGTTGAGCATCAGTTGCATCCAGCGGTTACGTAAGTATTTAATTTTAGACAGAACATGACTAGACAGCATCAGTGTCAATATGAATACAAACAGACCAGTGTGAGCCCAGCATAAACTGACCACTTTCCCAGTCATTAACCTAGAGGGATTTTTACAGAAACAAGAGCGGATTGCCTAATTTTCATAAACATATTTTCCTACATGTTCTTGCCTTCGTAATGGTTCTATTTAACCAGTTTCACCATATAAACCACTGATGTCCATCTGTAACTCTTCTTTCATATATCTCCATCTGCTGTCTCACCACCTCCTCATGTCTCTTTTCTCTTTCTAATAAAGTGAAGAGGTCAGTTCGCTTCTGCTGCATTCCTCTCAGTGCTCAGAATGGATGGCCCAAAAAGAAATTAAATCATGTCATTTTCTCTCTCTCTCTCTCCCCTTTTCTCTCTTTCTCTCTCCCTCTCTCTCTCTCTCACACACACACACAGAGCTACAGTAACCTACATTTTGACCAACATCTTCAAAATCTTATAGTATCACCATTTCTCTAGCTCATTTAAAAACATAATCTTACTGATACTGAAACGGGACAGACTTGCATAGAACCTATGAAAGATACGAAAGATTGACAAAAAAACCCCCCTCTACTACACAAACACGGATCCCCATGCACAGAGACAAGAGTTCCAAGAGACATTTAACAGAAGATGAAAACATTCATGCAGAGCTGTACCACTCTTTGACCTCCTACAAAGATGCAATGCATAAGAGACAGACAAAACCACAGCAACAGGTAATGGTTTACTGACTGAGCACGCTCACACACGTACACACTCACCTGTCTTTGATGGACATGTGTTTGGCTTCCATGGCATCAGAGAGCTCCTCTCCGTCCTCTGGTTGAAGGACTCTCTCTTGTGCTCTCTCACTGTCCTCAGCTGTGTGTGTGTCTTGCTCTTGCAGCTGCGGCGCGTGTGTGTGCGTTCGGCTCTGCAGAGAGGACTGAGGTGCTTCCACACGCGCAGACTGCTCTGGGAGTTCTGCTGAGTGAACATGAAGACAAACACGCACATACAGGAAGGTGTTAGGACAACCCACGTTCAATCAGCAACACACAGGCGACAGGCAGGCGGAGTCACAACCACAGTGTCAGCACTCACACACGCACACGCACACGCACGCACGCACACACACACACACACACGTGCACACTCTCACACTCTGTCACTTTGAATGCGGTTAGCTTCTACAAAGCTTCTGTTAAGAGAGTTACTGAGAAACTTCACTTTTTCTAAAGCAGTCACACCCACTGAAACATCCTCCTTGACTAAGGCTCAGAGCTCAGTTCACTGTTAAAAGAGAGACAGAGAGATGGGGTCTTTGTCCCACAGTGACAGCCATACTTTGTGTGTGTGCTCGCATACACATCTGTCTTCTGTCAAAACAAATAAAGGAAAAGTATTAAACCACAAACTCGTAAGGGAAACATCGTTCAGACACAACAGGAAGCGTGTTGTCACAAGTGATACACAAAATCATCTCTCTCTTTTCCTCTCTTTCTCTCACTCCCTCATTGTCTTGTTCTCGTTATGACTGTTTTCAACTGCATTACACTGTACTTGAGTTATCACACATGGGAGTTGGCACTGGGCTTTTCCTGTGCTGTCAATAAGTTTGCTATAGATACTCTATTACAGATCAAACCTACTTATCAAATTTAACTGGAGCAACTAGTCTAGCTCATCTCTCATATCAGTCTGAGAACAAGTCACATCTCTTTCCTGTCTGATTAAGTACTATGCATGATGTGAGAACTTTTTTAATACAAAACAAACAGAGAAAGAAGGAGTGAGAGAGAGAGAGAGAGAGAGAGAGAGAGAGAGAGAGGGAGAGAGAGAGAGAACATGAGGGCATGGAGAGCCTAGCAATGTCAAACTTATATTAAGGAGCTTTACAGACCATTTCATCATAATAAAAGTGAATAAAAGTGAGAAAAAAAATACAATCACATTACAAGCTCTGTCTGCTTGGGCATGACATCAACTTCACCAACAAAAATTACCAACCTACAGTCCAACTGTAAATTGGGATGAGGGCAAATCTGGGAAATTTACAAAAACCAAACCAAACCAAACCAAAACAAAAAAACATGACACACTGCTGTCTGTCCCTAAAAAATGAATATGGAAATCATGAGAATAAGAGGCCCATAGATTGGTAAACACAAGTAAAAAAAAAAGTCTGTATCAGCTCTGATAAATCAACACGGGCAGCTCTTAACTGAATAAGGGCATATACAGCATATACAGTTATAACTGATCATCATTATCTCTCTGCTATTACTATAACTGGTGTTTTAATTAGTAGTAGAAGTCATTTCTTTATGGAATACTCCTTATTGTGATTGTGATTTTTTATTTCAAAGTGACACAGTAGTTGCTATATGCTTCAGTAAACACTGGTTATATTTTATGTCATGCCATTAAAGCAAGCTGGACTGAAACTCAACGAGACAGAGAAGAGAAAAGGGGAATGGTGCCTTTACACCCACCTGAAACAATGGCCTTTGTCCTCTGTGCACCATGTGTGTCTTGGAGATCCTCAGCTGTGTCTCCTCCGTAGACTCTCTGCTCCTCCCACTCTTGGCCTGGTTGAGCGTGGGGTGGTTGCCTTACGCTCTCTGGAGAGGGGAACTTCCGTTTACCTGTGCCCGAGGGTGCTATCTCAGGCTGGGATGGCTTGGGAGGTTCCTGGTAGTGCCCCACAAATGTGGTCTGGGAGGGGAGGGCCTGTTCGTAGTAGGCGGAGCCGGAGGGATTAGTTGTAGCCAAGTGGATGTCACCAGCATGAGCTGTAGAGACCGTGGACGACTTGACTGATTCAAGACGTGCGCCTCCACCTGTCTGGAGCTAGGAGATGGAGATGAGGGAAGAAAGTAGAGGAGGTGGATAGAGAAAGAAAAGAGGGAAAGATGGACAGATGGAAGAAAGAGGGATAAAAAATGGACAGGAAAGAAAGAGAGAGAGCGAGAGGGAGGGAGAGAGAGATATAGATGGAGAGGTAGAGAGAATTAAGGATAGAAATAAAAGAAGGTAAAAAAAGAGGGAGAAAGTGGAAATAAAGCGTGTCAGCATGGATGGGAAGTGGCATCAATGAAGAGAGTCTGCTGACTGGAAACTCTCCCTCACACACACACACACACACACACACACACACACACACACACACACACACACACGCATAGAGCTTAGCTAATTGTGCTGACTAATCACAGGCTGACTCACTGAATTTCCTGCAGTTTAAAGTCTAACGTCCAGCTAGCCAGACAGTAAATTTTAAAAGACCACATCCTTAATACGGCGCAAACAAAAACCACAACACACACACACACACACACACACACACACACACACACACACACACACACACACACACACACACCGGTCCCCAGTTCATCCACAGACACACAAACACACAAACACATTCATACGCTCCGGTGGGTTTAGTGTGACAGAGTTCATTCCAGACAGACATTGGTTGCTTTTATGACAGTCTAAATAAAAACTACAAATCAAAACACAGAATCTCAACAAATTGCTCCCATCTATACACGCAACAACAGGAAGAAAAAGGACTTTGCTTAGAACAAGAAGTCGTTTGTCATCACCGTGTGTATAGTGTGACATCATAAAGCACTCACAGTCTGCACAGCATTCAGACAGCAATGCACAAATGGCGCATTATTCACAATCATTTCTCAAATGACAAATGACATAACAAAGGACAATGAGAAGCTCAAGGCTCAAACATATGGAGCCCCCCCCCCCCCCCCCCGCACAAAAATATTCAAGCAATAATATGCACTACTGATCTGAACCGTATTTGCAGAAATGCCTTCAAAAGACAGCATGCTAACAATAGCACTATTCATGCCCTATTGACTTTAATGCAGTGTCCAAGCTGCAGTCAGCATAACTCTAATGCGAGGCTGACAGAGTGACTGTGTTGTTTCATATCCTTACTCAGAGCAGCACGAAAAGCACGGGGACACTTCAGATGCTACATATTAAGCATAGCATCAGACTCCAGCTAGCGTGCTGGGGCTGAAATATTTTACTGCAAGCAGAGTAAAACCCAAAAGCAAGTGTGGTTTCTAGAACAATGGTGCTAAGGCCACCCTCACATGTTCTGGATCATTCTGTCCTTCTGAGAGTTCTTCTTCAAACAGCTCAGATTCAGAGCCATCCTGTACCAGAGAGAAATCAGTCAACTTCTGAGTGTGTGTGTGTTTGTGTGCATATGTGCGTGTGTTGTCAGTGTGGGTGAGAGAGACGGGGAGAGAGAGAGAGAGAGAGAGAGAGAGAGAGAGAGAGAGAGAGAGAGAGAGAGAGAGAGAGAGAGAGAGAGAGAGAAAGAGAGAGTGAGAGCAGAGAGAGTGTGGTTTGTTGGTGGTCGAATAATTTCAGCATGAAGCATTTTCTCATGTTAATCTGAGAGACAGCAAACCGACTTGTGTGTTTGTGTCTGTGTGTGAGTGTGTGTTGTTGAGTTCCCACAGTAATCTCTCTATATTAAAGACTTTATTGGATATTTTAATGAGAAACTCACATCATCTTAATTTCAACCAAAGAGATGAGTTGGAGTTTGTGGGATTCACCCTCTGAGAGACAGAACATGAGAAAAGCACTGTTGGGAAAAAGTTCTCAGTGCAGTTTAATTCTATTTAATCATGCTTCTCAGAGGACACATGAAGGATCTGTGGAGGCTGATGGGTTTTAATTGGGCCAGTCCTCAGTCTGTCTTTTGACCCCACTCTTCCCTTTTTCTGACAGGCCAGGAAGTCCTGGGTAAGCAGGCCTAACTATCTTCTCAAGGTCGAGAGAACGACGTCACAACATCCCCATTTGTCTTAGCCTCTTTCATTGTCCCCTTCTTGCCCTCTGCTTTTACCTCACCAACGCTGTTTTTTTTGGGGGGGGGGTTTTTTGGATCTGTTGTTTTTTTAAGAGGTGATCCCAGAGTGAGGGGGTAAGCTCAGAGTAAAGCTGTTCTTTCAGCTTCACACACAGGAAGTTGGATATAAGGATAATACTGCATAGTTGTTTTTCTATTGGATCAAACATGTATTTCATAAAAGAAACACTGGTGATCACTCTGACTCTGGAAATTGGGACATTAAAAAAAAAAAAAAAAGGAAAACTTTGCCTCTTTGGTATTTTTAGGCTACCTCTACCTTTAGTTATTTTTATGGAGGCAAGACTGCACAGAACGATTCCACAGCGAACCGTAACATAAATCCAAGAGTCACTGATGGTCTGAAACTGTGATTACCTGTTCCACCTCTCCTAAGGTGATGGGTTGGGTCTGATAGCGTGTGTTCTTGCGGCGTGCCCGCGTGTCTGTCCTTGTATGGGTGACGTTGGTGGGTGGCTGGGCCAACCGGTTAAAAAGTGCCATCTTTTCAGCCAGGCTGAGGGCGGAGAGATCAGGCTCCTCTGGAGCCTCTTGAGAGGAGGCCTGCCGTGCCTGCTCCGCTTGCCGGGCATCCTGAGCCAGCCTGGCCTCCCGCGTCTGCTCCCTTACTTTGGAACTGTGCTGTGTGGATGCTTGAAGGCTGGAAGGGCCAGTTTCACCCCACACAGAGAGAGTGAGAGACAGAGTGAAAGAGAGAGTGAGAGTGAGAGAGAGAGAGAGAGAGGGAGAGAGAAATAGAGACAGTGTGTGAGAAACAGGTGCAGACATGCAGCACTCTGAAAGAGCTCCTTTCCAATGAGTGCGGAGGGCACGACAGGTTAATAAGAGTCACAATGAAAGGAACCCATTTTCAAGAGGCTACACAATACACACTGATACGTGCAGCAAATGAGACCCAAAAACAATACAATTAAAACACAGATCAGTCAAGACAGAAAAACAACCAGTCTGGATGGATGTTTCCTCTGTTAATACAGTGCGCTCTGAGCATTTATTCCAAAGAGAGAATAAATGTTTATTTTAGTGGCATATGGGAGGACGCCCGAGGCAGCTTCGACTGCTCACACAGGGATTATACATCTGGTAGAAGTGGACAGTGGCAATGACAGCAGTGATAGCATGCAGTTCATATTGTTCTAATTCAATATAGACTCATTGAGAACACATGATGGCATTAAAGTGACACATACTGAGATCTTTACCAGCATTGTGAGAATCCTTTAGTGGTTTTGGAGGTTCTTTAGCAGTACACTGTGTTCTTTTGGTTAGGAGCAATATCACTCTAATGAGCACCCCTGGGACTAATGCAGTTTGCATCTTTGAAAATGTCAACTGTTAGCGCCCTCCATTGTTGAAGGGATTGCATTACAGGTTCAGTTACATGTTATTACAGATTTGACACATCGTATTTAATTGGTTGGCACAATGGTGAGAAGCATGAATGGATTTGAGTTAGAAAATCTTCTTCCTCTATGTTCCTCATACTTGAAAGACAAATCCTCTGCTCCCAGTGTGGGTCTAGATATATATCCTGAACATCGAGTGGCCTTGAAAAAAAGCTCTCAAATCTGACAGATACAACTATATCAAATCCAGCAGAGGGAGCTCTTCACCTATGAACATTTTACAGTCGAACCTCGACTTTCACGGGCTTGACTTTCGCGGATTTGATTATTTGCGAGTATGCCATTAATGATTAAATGGGAATTTTTTCTGACTTTTGTGGCCTACTGCGGAAAACCATAGTCGACGTACATAGACTAGAAAATGTAAAGAAAACTTTAAAAAGTTTAGTAAGTCATAAATACATAGATAAATAAAGCATATATTTTATTTTTTTCATTTACTACCATAACTATATACACAAATTTATTACAAAAAGTTAAATTTTGCAAAAAGTTTCAGTGCTCTAAAGAACTGCGGACTACGCACTCTGTCTGGGGATGCCACGCTCTTTGTCTCGGTACTAGCCAGTCTGTGTATTGTTTTACCTTTTTTTGTGTGTTAAATATCAACAGTATTAAGAGTTAAGGTTTGGGGGGGCCCCAGAGATATTTGCGTTTTTTACACTTTTGTGGATGTCCCGCGCCCCTAACCCCCACGAATGTGGAGGGCTGACTGTAGCTTACTCGTGCATGCAGTTGAATAAGGTGTTATTCAAACACAGAGCTCCACACTTTAACAAGGTGAGACATTAACAAGTGTAACAGCAAATCCAGAGCTGACAGGTTCAATCAGAGGTTCTGATCTTCGTATTTATGCAACGGCAGTCGATACTGTATGTGAGTAACACAAGAGCGGACATCCATGCTACGCTCTTGGTCACTTAGGAGTGTGTTAGTATCTAAAAGGTGATCATGCTTGCCTTACACACATGCACACTGGGGTGTGTGTGTGTGTGTGTGTGTGTATGAGCGTGTCTTCTATACCTGCGCTGAGTCATTGAGCAGCTGACTACAGTGGAACTAGGGACACACGCAACAGAGTTGTGAACCGTCACAGTTTGTGACGAGGGACCAGAGACACTTCACACACAAAAGAAAGAGAACAGGGGAAAAAAAAGAGACATAGTGGGAAGGAGAGGCAAAGGGTCAAAGAAATATAAAATCAAATCTCAGGAGGAGAAATCATTCTGAATAAGTGCTCGATGAAAATGAGGAGTAAAAGATCATGGAATGAATGAGGTGACAGGACTTTACAATTTACAATGAGGAAAGAGGACTGTACAATTTTTTTTTTTTAACAAGCACAAATCATGCCTTTCACTTACCATATCTTATAATTAAAATATGTAAGGTTTGCTCCTCAACCTAACAGTTGCCTGACAATTCTACTGTAATTGTTTGATTTCACCTCTTGTTAGCAACACAAATATCTTAAAAAAAAGGCCTGAAAATAAGGAAACGTGTGATGTAATGAAAGCAGGAGAGTGTAACAGTAGACCCAAGCACATTACTCTTTGAACCACCTTTAAATGAGACTGAGCGTTGTAATGGACCGGTCGAGAGGTGTATTATGAAGGTTGAGACTTACGTGGCGGCGATGACCACCTCCTCGGTGGTGACCGGCTGGGTGCGTGAACGGTCCTGACCGCGTCTCAGCCTTCTCTCCACTGCAGCATTACGACTGCGCGGTTTAAGAGCGTCACTGTCTGTATTCTTCTCCAACTCCTGTGGACACAAGATTCTCTGTCAAACGTGACTGAATGAAACAAATCAAGTATAAAAGAACTCAAACTCTGGGCAAAAACTCAAGACATGTGCTGAACACACATTGTATACTGGAATATTCATGTATAGCACATTTTAGAAGATACTCCTAAGACCTCTAAAAATGTGCTGAAATGATGAAAGTCACACGCTTCTAGGTGTATTGATGAGTATGCCTTCTTATATGTGCTGATATGTGCATGTTTTCTCTCTCTGCTCTGTGTGTGTGTGTGTGTGTGCGTGTGTGTGCATGTGTGTGTGTGTATTGCGCATAATTTACAAAAGAGGTCCCAATGGGACTCTAGAGTTCTTGTGTCAGAATGCTGGAATGTGGTGTGTGTTAGTTCGGGGAGGTGTGTTTGATGTGCGTGTGTGTGCATCAGAATTGGCCAACAGATGCAAAAGCCTTTGCCCTCACACACAGATACAATAAACACTGAGGTTATAGAGTCATACTCTGAAAAGAGAGCGTTTGGCAGCCACACTCAATTTTGCTCTCTCATCCAACTTCTCCTCATCCACTGGAACACGAGTGAGCAGGAGAACAGAAGGAGAGAGAGAGTTGGGGAGAGGGGGAGAGAGAGAGAGAGAGAGAGAGAGGGAGAGAGAGAGAGAGAGAGAGAGAGAGAAGAGAGTGCAGACAATAAAAGAGCAAAAAGGGAGAGAAAAATGTGAGAACATTCTTTCAAACAAAATAATTTGCAGGAGCCAAAACACAAGCCGTAAGCATATATGGTGAAAAGATTTTATAGCAGACAAAAAGCTCTTCTGTTTACCACTTTTATTCAGACTTTAGTTAACTCTTTCATGCTGAAGGGTTCATGTGACATATTGCCAAACGCCAAACAAGTGTCTTTGGCACAGGCCAAACACAGAGTGGTTCTGATACCATTTAAAACATTAATGCGGTCTGTAAGAAGCTGCTTGACTCTGCCCCCCACCCCCCACCCCAACTGCTGAAGTAAACAGTATATTCTATTGAGCTGGAGCACTATAGGTCATGTATTTGTGAATATTAGTTACAGCCCTAGAAGTTCTGAACAAGTTTGCTGCTTGCACAACGAAATGCATCTGCACAAACAGAGGAGCACCAGTCCCCAGTCTCTGAGTCTTTTTTCTGCTATTCAAATACTTTTGGAACCTGAAAAGCTAAAAAAAAAAGAAATGCTCACTTCCCAGAGAAAGGGTCTATATCTAAGAAGAGTTTTAGATCTGATCATCTCCCAATGAGATCTAGGCTGAGGTTGGTTGATAACCTTTGGGTAACTCAACCCTTTTCAGCTACAAGGACAGATTACAGGCTGTTAAGAGTGTTCCAAAAGCTCTTTAAGCAGGTCAACAGCTTTGTGGAATCTCTCCAAAACCTCACTAGACAGATTCAGCTACGGACTTCTTTTAAAGAGGCAAGGCATCCTTTTTCTATGCCTTGATACATCTCCTGACTTTACCACTGTATTTACTCTGTTTCTCAGATGATATGAAAGGTCCTGAGCTAATGCCTGAAAGTAAGAAACAGATGTTGCACAGAAGCAATATGCAGTCATGCTACTGAATCCCAATAATGAGGACATAAATGAACAGATCACATTTTATGCTGGTCGGTAAGAGGGTCGAATGATGTAAACCACTTTTATTAAACTGTTTGAGGACAAATGTTTGATCTATGAGTAAAACGTTTTTAAATGGCAATTACAGATCCGATCCTACGAGGACCATGTGCCAAATAAACTGACTCTGCACTAATGAATTTTCCATTTATTGAAAAAATAAATAAACGAATAAATAAATAAAATTTAACTGCAAACATTGCATGACCATTATAACAATTTATGAGAAAACTAAATCATACCTTCAGCACTGTGGGGATCTGGGACCATGCAAGACCTGATGAGAAGAGAAAAATCAAAAGTCAGAGAAGTAACAGAAAACGATGACTATTAGTCCAGAAAACTGAATGGGTCAGTGAAAAGTAGAGCGTAGAAGGCCACTAGTCTGGGAGAAATGAAACAGAGCGAAGCAGCAGATTTTTAGAGCCAGCGCAAGAGACAGACAGAAAGAGAAGGAGACAGATGGATTATGCATGTATTAAAGAAAATCAGAGGCCATTAGTTTTGCTAAATCCACAGACTCAGGGGGAATTAATGATGTCCGCCAACAGGCCACAAGACGATGGGAATGCAGTAACAAAGAACCATTCAAACAAAGGCACGCATACACGGAACCAGAAAATAAGGGCTCACCTAAGACCTTTGAATTTTAATCTGATGGTAGAAAACCAGCTTTGGATTCAAACAGACAAGTATTTATACATGTTATGGAGACTTTAGTTTCAACGCCATCTCTGATAGAGCATGTGCAGTGTATGTAAAAGAGAGAACCTCTGTATGTATACATATTTTCAAAAACACTGAACATGTATGTATTCATACATGTCTGTCTCAAGGTCTCACACATGCTCTTGCACATTTATTTGTGATAATGCAAAACCGAGCAAGGTAGACAATAAAAACTGCTGATATCCCTAAGCAGGTTAATCAGTTATGAGGAGTCTCTTTCAAAACACACAAAAATCCAAATGAACTTAAATTCAGCTTCCAGACAAGTGTTAATGGTGTCAGATCTGACATGCTCCAGTTTTTCCTCCATACACCATTCTCCAAAAACAACTTTGTGCCACGTCAACTGAACTGTAACCAACACAAAAACAGCTCCAGGACAATCCCCACTCTACACGCACACCATACCTATCAGACTCCTGACGCTCGGCTGAGGTAACGGGCTGAGTCCTAAACCTCTCTGAAGTCTTTCTACTCTCATTGGATGAGATATATCGCCTGGGGCGACGAGATGCCCTCTCGCTTCTCCAAGGGACCTCAGTAACCATGGGCAACTCGTCTGCACTGGCATTCACACTGTCACACCACAGAGTTAAGGAGAGCCCACAACGCCGTCAGAAATAAAGTGAGGGAGAGAGACAGACAGACAGACAGTTGGGAAAGTTGGAAAACGAAAGGGCACAAATTTTACAGAGGAAAATAAAGAAGGCTGGACAGGCACTTCAGTTTATTAGGCAGAAACCAAAGCTCTGACTTTCACATTGGGAACACAGCGAAGCGAACTTTTAATACCCATAACACATGCATAGAGATGAATCACTAACAACTAGTCCCACGACCTGTGCCCAAGTGTTTTAAAGAACACAAATACAGTCATTCAGACATATAGATCAACGAGGGTAACTAAGGCAGTTGGGTTCCATTAAGAGGTTACTGAATGCATTTCTAAAGCTAAGTTAAAGCCGTGCACTTCATAGAAGCTTCCATGCAGCACAAAATGGAGCAGCAAGAGATCTTGGTGCATGACAGATGAAGGTGAAGATGTTCTAAGCTTCTCATGGAATTAACCATGGCTAATAAGAGCCAAAGTATGGGTTGGTCCAAAACAAAGTAGAACATTGTTTCGACTTCCCATGTAAGGGTCTGCACACTATCTTCTCCTTCATGCTCATTCTCCCTAGCGAAGGTCATTCGCATATTTGAGTGGTTAGTTCATCAGCAATTAAAGGTCCTAATTTGTTAGGGAGCCATGGACTCCAGACAAAATTAGCATCAGTATTAGTAACTGTGGCATTCCCATTCAATTCAGTACTGTACCACCTACAGTTCAGGTCTCCGCTGGCTTGTGGTGTTCTCCAGGTATGAGTGGCGCAGCTGGGCCACAGAAATTCTGGTGTCCGAAGGTAGATGCTCCCCATTGGTTACAGCTTTGTGAGGGGCAGCTTGTCTGGCATGAGTGGGCTCTGAAATGGGAACCTCTGGTGCAGCGGTGGTCCGATGGGTCTCAGCATCAGACATGGAGTGGCTCAATGGTTTGGCTGGGTCCGGAGCCCATCTGTTGTTGAGTGGAACTACAGTAGGAGCTGGAACAGGGACTTGGCTTTGTATGTGTGGACTGTACCCTGTGGGGTGATGGAAGCCAGCGTTGGATCTCTGTTGGGCATCCCTACTGCGTGTCTGCATCATCTCAGTTGCCTGAAGACGTGACACATGTTCTGTATGTTCCTCCTGCCTGGACCATCCACCTCGAGATCCTCGGGGATCATCTGAGACCCCGTCTCTGCCCGTTCCAGGCCCTCTGTAGCCTGCTCTTAGATCAAGCTCCTCCACTCTGCCACGCCGGGGATCTTCAGTACTCCTCTCTCTTCGACGGATCTCTGAAGGCAAAACTGCCTTCCTGCTGCGCAACAGACCCTCTGTCTGTGGATCCCGTCGTCCTTCCCTTGGGCCGCTCCCATCACCAGCCTCCTCCTCCTCCTCCTCCCTAACCTTAGAACTGGGGCTACTGGCCATGGAGAGGTAGCTTTGGCATCCTTGTTCTGTACGTTCTGCTGTGGGGCCAGGACGGGCACGGCGAGGCTGGACAGGGGAGTAGGTGACATGGGGGTTTGACTGCTCCGGGTAGGAAGAGGTGTTAGGTTGTGATGCCTGGTCTCTGAGTGTAGTTTGAGGGTATTTGCGGTACCCCAGGGCCTCAGACGAAGATCTCAGTTCTGGGCTCCTCTGAGAGGACTCATCTCGAGTCAGCCTCTCCCTGACTTTGATTCTTCACAGAGAAAAAGAAGGGTTAACACTTTAGAATTTAGAACAGGGAAAAAAACAAAAAGAGGCATCACAATTGTGTTGCACAGTGAACAGACAAACTTTCGTTCTGAACCAAATCAGACTCCTCTGCAAGCAAACTCTGTGACCAACACACAACAAATCTTCACCATTATGGTTTTTGGTCTGAAAAGGATGTGGTCAGAGTATCATCTTTACGATCCCGCTAAAGCAATATTTGAGCTGAACCTCTCTGTAGTTGCTGTAATCCAAAACATGTGATGAAACACCACAAACCCCTCACTTAATATTTCAAAACATTCCAATACAGACAGACTGGAATTCAGCGCTCTAAACAGAGAAGGAGCACAATATGAAAACATTTATTTTGATTGCTGAATTCCAGCTTTTCATCAACAGATTAGCAGTTTGGGATTACTGTCGCTAAATGACAGTTGTCCGCTATGACTTGATGATGACTGAGAGGCATAACTGAAAATCATACAACCAAAACTACAAGTTTGTCAAGTTCATCATGAAGAGATTGCATGCTCTTTCTTCTAAAAAGCAGCCATGTGAACAGAATATTGCCAACTAATCACAGGAGCAACTTCCCCATTCGACACCACAGATAGCATCCAAAGCATTCACAGTAACAAATGGTGTGAAGGACTGAATTTAGATATGCTGTAATCAGCTGTGACTGTACATTACTCTTTGCAGGACGTTGTAGCGGTTATCCTTTGCTGTGGACAAGCTGTAACTTAATGATGCTTAATTCCAATCAGACCTAACATAAAATTTCGTAACTTGACAATTCCAAGAGTCTATGAGCTCTGCTAATGCAGAAAGACAACTTGTGCGTGTGAAAAGTCATTCCATCTCAAATCATCCACTATGACACATCATTTCAGACTGCTCTCAAATGATTTGTATACTTACAAAATATAATCACTATTTAGTACCAGTATTTGAGTATTTGAGGAGTAACAGTCTCACAAGACTGTATCTTTCTTTATTTGGGGGTGTTTTCAGACTCAAAAAAGAAGCCTCATACCCACCCTCTCGCCCAATTCCCAAGTCAAAGACTGTCAATAAGCTTATTAATAACAACTCAAATTCAGAGTCATAAAGAAACAGAACTGCAGAGGAGGGTCTAGAGGAGCATTTTCAAAACAGTTCCTCAAAGCCCCTGCCAACCAAAGCATCCTAAGGTACAAAGCTATCCCCCACCTCACTATCTACATCTATCTGCTGATTTTTCTTTGAAATGCTGACCTTGACTTGTGACTTAACTTTAATAACTCATCAGTCTGAGCTGCAGCCATCACTATGTTCTCTAGGAATGCATTGGAAAGGCTGAGGAAGCAGTGCTCAAAGCTCCGTCTTTGATCATTATAGAGAACTGAAGTTACATAAAGTACAGTGGGGTAGACTTGAGATGGGTGTGGGGTGAATCCATAAGTGTTTTTTGATCATTTATATGAAGGTCTGGTGTCCTAATTACTTCAGGGGGAGTTAGCATGAAAGACAGCATATGTTGGAAATTACTTTTACTCAGTATTGCGACTCCCACATAATCACATAATCAAAGCATCAATTATGGCTCAAATTAATTAGCGTCAAATCAAATTTCATTTCGACAAAATATTGCGGGGAGAACGCTACAGGAATGCTTATTTTATCTCTACATTTGGGAAAAATCTGAAGTGGTGAGGCCGCCTTTCAGTTTAATTTCAGATGGAATAACCCCCAAGTAAGTGCTTAAAGTCTTCTGAACCATTAAGAAAGGTGAAGACTGTGCACATCGATTAAATTACCTATCGTTATAGAACATCCCCAGTCTAATTCACCACAATGAAAAATTACTGTGAAACGTCCTCACTTGAATGTGACCAATACATATTATTGACCGTTTTCTAAGCTCCTAAGGAAATTCTGTGTCCCTAACTACAGATCAGTTACTTGGATAATCTAAACAGTTCCATGATCAGTGGATAGTTTGAATACATTTTGATTTAGCATAATGTTCAGTTCTTGGCAGGAAAGGGAGAGAAAGTCAGAGATTGTCCTTTGCTCTAAATATCTTAAATCACATGTACAGCTGCACTCTTTTTTATAGGGCCCCGCAGACAGTGTATAGTAGTAATGCAAACCAGAGAGAGTCCTGGAACAAATCATGGGTTATACACTCCCAGTGTAAATGTGCTGTTGAAGAAACTTCAAATACCTTTAAAAACATACAAATCTCAACTGTTAAATTAGCACAAAGTCACTGAAACTCATCTCTCTTTCTCTCTCTCTCTCTCTCTCTCTCTCCTTTTGGCCAAACAAACTAGAGGAGCAGCTGTCAGCACCCCCTCTAGCCCCCTTCATTCTTCTCCCCCTTCCTCATCCCTTGTTCCCCTCTCTCTCACCCTCCTTTCTTTGTCCCCACCTGTTAAAGCCCTGTCAAACTTTGAGCTCTCTCAGCTGAGTGCTCTGATGTTGTTCTGACTGAAGTCATGAGACCCAGTTTCACCCTCACAGCACAATGTCTTACTGGTTCTTTTCCATACTGCTCCAGTGATAAAAACCTGTCTCCCTGACCCCTGAGTCTGGGGCAACAACTCCAGCCATTTGCAATAGGTGATAGTTACACAATACACTAACTCATTATAGGTACCCACACAGAAGACATGTTCTGGCAAAGCAGTTTAAACTTAGTTCTCATCTGTTGCTAAGTAACTACACTATATTTTAACATTCAGTGTTTCGTTCAATGTTTCAAACCACCTATTTCAATATTTTTTGAGGGGTTGAGTTCAAAGTTGTCATGAAAACAATGGCTGCTTGGAAACAGCATGAGTTCAGGCATCCCAATTCACAATCCCCACAAACGATTTCCACACTGAGGGTTCTGAAATATATGAGTTAAAACTCGGCATGCTCTAATGTAGCATAACAGAGCAGAAAAGATAGTGCTGTATATCAGTTTAAAGTGTTCCAGCCCATAAGGCAGCCTGCCAGACTTTGCTCAATAAGACCTGAAGCCAATATAGGATTAGTGATCAAATGCAAAAGCACTATCAATCAGTACATCACACAGTAAAGGACTATCCACACACTTACTAACCAAAGTAAAAATACCAGGTCTATAAAGAGTTGACCGTATCAACGTAAGACCAATCATCCTGGTGATTAAATTTTCATTCAAACTGAACTCTACACAAACTGAACTGAGCAATGAAACATGTATGAGAGTCACATCAAGGTTTCAGACAAATAGATGACTGATGATTTGACTATCAATAGCTCCGCATTTGCCCTCTTTGTCAATTTTGTGTTATTGCATTGGGAATTATTTGGCTCTTGTGCTGTGGATGATCTGCTGACTCATGGTGAAAGAGGGGATATGGGCCAAGACTAATGTTTCTCTCCCACAGTTGAAAAACAGCCTCCCATTCTCTCCCTCTCTCTCTGGCCCAGTTAGCAGAGACACAGTGAGAGAGAGGATGAAAGAGACAGAGGGAGGTAAAGGACCACTACAGAAAAAAAAAACACTCCAAAAAATAAGATCAAAGCCATGGGACACTGATAGACTTCAAAATTCTGCTGGGGTCAATATCTGAAATACTATACCACTATTATCTGTGGAATGACATGAAATAAATTTGGCCATGTTTCTTGGCATTACTACTCATAGATTTTCCTCACCATATCTATTAAACAAAGCAGAGCTGAGTTTTTCAAATTGCTCCGTTCATTTTTGTCGTCGATCAAGAGTTTCTCTTCAGTCACAGTAGGTCAGACACTGATGATGAGCACAACGATAAAGGACAAGCACATCTCTGAAATTTCAGCAACATTTTAAAAACACAAATCCTCACTCAGAAAAGGAGATGTGTAAGAGAGAGATAAATCATTTTAAAGGAGGGACTGAGGCTATTAGTAACCAATTATTAATTGAGGTAACTATTGGCCTTGTAAAGACAAGATATGTGTTAACACATTATACTAAAAAGCACACAGACAAAAATCCAAAACTTCCACCAACACTTGTTAACAGTGTCGGGTGGACCACCACTTCACAGGTCAACAGGAATGGGGAGATGGCAGGTGGCCATTTTGTTATAAGCAGAGGTTAGGGGGTCTGGAGTTAGATGGGAGAGGGGTGTAAACACTCCCACTCTTCAAAACAGAAGGGATACCTGGAGGGCCAGTTGATTGGGAATTTGGTGTCCCCCTCGGAATCAGTCCGGAGTGACCATTCACTGGCTGAGTAGCTATTGGAACTAAACGTAGTGAGAGAGGTTTGAATGAATGATTGGCTAATTGCAGCACATCTTTGTGGAGACTTGTTTTTCATGAGTAAATACACACAGAACCTAATGGGGTACTGTAAGTTGTTCTGAAAATTCCATCAAGTTCAATGTTAACAGCGTTAACTCAAACCTTGCAGAAAAAAAACAGTATGAAAGACACTGTGTGGTGTAAGAACAGGACAGAGGTTATGAATGTGTGTCATATGAAACCCTTGTTTATAATGTTGTATCAATTCAGTTACTCAAAACAAAACAACCTGGATGACACTGACTCTAGCTGTACAATGTCCAATTTCTAACCATGGGAAATATGTACTGCATGTGGGCGAACCTAGCAAACCTCAAAACAGTTGACGCAGAGGTTATGCACAAGTGCACATGATCGCTCACATGTACAGACACATAAACGGACGCACGGACACACGGACACACACACATATACATGCACACACATACGCTTTAGCAACGACAGAAATGCAATACCACCTATTGTATAATATGACTCTCTGCCAAGTTATGGAACTTAAGATTGCTCTGATGTAAAGAGACTCATGGACAACTTTTCACCCTGACTGGTAGACCAAAATCAATCCCAATGTGTCAAATTAAATTGATCCTATAACACATCTACACTGACACTAATACAACATCTAGAATACAGCATTGTGTGTGTGTGTGTGTGTGTGGTGTGTGAGAGAGAGAGAGAGAGAGAGAGAGAGAGAGAGAGGGGGGGAGAGAGAGAGAGAGAGAGAGAGAGAGAGAGAGAGAGAGAGAGAGAGAGAGAGATACAGAGCTCATAGTGTAAATATGCCCATACATGCTAAAATAAAATTAAATAAGGAATCTTAAAAAAAACATGTGGTCATTTGATTAAAGCTGTAATAACTGAAAATGCCACAACTTTCATACTCTACAACATCAACCGGTATTAAAATACTCCTGTGCTTAGTTATTTCTGGCAGGACTTTTGAAGATAAATGTAGAATATGAACCACGGCACAGCCAAACAAAATACAGAGCAGACTGGAACAAGAGGGCATGCATTGACATGTTCATGTATACTATCAAACAACTCAAATGACCACTCTTAAGCTTTATAGATTTTTACCTCATTTGCATCATTTATTTATTTACATTTCAATTTATGACCTAATATAAAAACAAAACCTCATCATTCTGGACAGCACAGCAGACTCTAGTGCATGGTTAGCTAATAGCACAAAAATCTCATGTTGCTTGATTTGGCGAGAACTGTAATTCTATTGCAGTACACTCAGATTTGGCTCTTGTACCTGAAATATAATGAGTCCTTACCCACTTGATGACCATGTAAGAGAGAGAAGCAAGTTTGGACAAATGAACATTGTGTCATACACTGAACCCGTGCCAACCATATCAGGAGAACAGAACACTGGGGTTTAAACAGAGAATAATCCCAGTACAGAGACAACCAATCACAAGAGGGGCTCGCCCAGGTCGTGACCCACCATGTGCTGGAGGAAGGGACTAACAAGCATGAGGGAGAGAGAGAGAGAGAGAGAGAGAAAGAAAGAGAAAGAAAGAAAGAAAGAAAGAAAGAAAGAAAGAGAGAAAGAAAGAAAGAGACGTCAGTCATTTTAGCAGACTCACCCCTGTCTGTTGAGGATGCTGTGCGCCTGCTGCTCTATAAACATGTCCCCAGGAGAGCTTCGGCGACCTGTTTTGGGAGAACTGGGGACTCCGGTCATCCCTTGCTCCCAACCTGGTACCCTCGTAGACCCTGAAACATCCATGTAAGATACAGAGTCCGACACCCCTCCTCCTCCTCCTCCTCCTCCACGGACCACACCTCTCTCCTGGGCCCTTCGCTGATTCTCCAGATTCATCTTTCTCTCCCGTTCCGACACAGAGTCTGCATGTTCACGAGAGTTTTCCGGCTCCATGGAGTAAGAGTGTGTGTGAGCAGCTGAATGTGCCACATGGGAGCCGGAGGTGTAGGAGGGCCCGCTGTCGTGCCCCACCTCCTCCATACCTTCAACACGGGGCCTACGCTGCCGATCGGAGTCATCAGATTCACGACGGATCCTGGAATACCGAGAGGAGTAATCCACATCCACTTCCTGGTCGAGAGAGATGCCGTAGCGTTCGGATAGCTGTCGGCGACGCTCGGCTTTGTAACGGGCAATGCGCTCCGCTTTAGAGTTTAGTTCGGAAGTGTCGGCAGAGCCGGAGCTGTAGTGGGCTGGGCCGGAGTGGACCGTCTGTGGGTCCACCCGGGTCCGGGACCGGGACTGGTGCTCGGAGGAGTGAGGATCTGACAAATCAGCATCCTCTTTACAGTAGTGCTGGACAGGAGCTATAGAGAGATTAGAGAAGGAGTGAAAGAAAGAAAGTTTATGCTCATTCATCTCACCCTAAAATCAGCTCAAACAACATAGGAAAATTTCAACAATAACACCACTTATTGAGACCAAATTTCACGGATCAGTTACTGACTTGAACATTTTTTAGCTAGGTAAGCATTACAATTGGTTAGTGGAACAGATCTGACCTGTACAGGGATCACAGGTATCTGCCCCTCGGGTATATCGTGGTGTGTCTTCCTCTAGAAGCCGATTGGTCACCAAGCCACCAGAACTGGGAAGTAGAGCAGACTGAACCTCGCTATCAATACCCTCTAGGCGCCGGGCGATTCTCTCTTTCCTAAGGAGGCAGATTTGCACTTGAGCAGAGATGCAGGCACAGAAATGACGACAGACAAATGAACAAACACACTCATTTATTACCATAATTACACTTTGTCACCTCACCTGTTCATGTCCCCGTCACTGGCACTTGTGCTAATGTTTTCAAAACGTTTCCTTAGTTCTGAAACTGTGGAAAAAAGTGATGATGAGGTGAGGAAAAAATAGTCAAGCCAGTTTGCTAGGTGCATAGGAAATATTTTGAAATATCAAGCAGTTAAGATGCTAGCACTACTGCTCCGCCAATATATTCCAAGTAAGAATTCAAATAAAACGCAGCAGTTCCCTACTGCAGGACACTCCTTCACAAAGATATCTGGGAGGCAAAAGCATCAAGTCTTTACTACATGCTCAACCTTCAAAAGAAGACTAAAATTTTCCTGGCTTTCTGTTGGACTGACAGCTGCTCAGGGAACTGCATTTGCAAGTCAAGGTTTCCCAGACTTGATCCAGTATTGCGCAGAGTAATATACTGTTTAACTTTAATCTAAAATTAAACTTTTCTTCTATTTCTTCTGTCCTTTTTAATATAGGTAAAAACCAGACTGTAGTAGACTCCAACTCTAGTTAGCATACAGAAAAAAGCAGACAGATCTCACATCAGAGAGACTAAGCCCAATTACAGAATACTCAGTCACAAGACCACAACAGTAGTCTGACAGCAGTGGACAGGATTAGAATAAATTACTGTCGTTTGAGGAGCACAACATGGTAAGCATTAGAGGAAGGTTTAATCAGAGCTGATGTCTTTACTACAGATCGGTGGGTCAGCCACATGCTCAACAACCTGGAAACATATCACAGCTCAAGTGCTATCAAGTGATAAAGTAAATGTCAAAAACTAAAGCCAATCAATATGCGATCCAAGTTTTGTTGTTTATGGGAGGTTATGTGGCATCGTGCCATTATAGGAAATGTGTAGGTGACTAACTGTACAGTACAACAATCAAAACCGGAACAAGGTCAATTGCTGGCCAATGAAGTGTTTTTCTCCCTCAAGCTGAGAAAGGCTGGTATGAGAGACCTAACTGCTACATTTTGAAAATGTGAGGCCATTGATTGAATTGTGAATTATAATGCTTACCAGAGAGAGTCTCCCCTTGTGAGAAATCAGCTAACTCCTGTTCACCCATCTTCCATACAAGCAACTACCTCAAAGCCTAAAACAAAGACTCTTGTCTTTTCACACGTGACACACACGTTTTAAGAGGATGGAAAGCAAGACTTGGCAGAGTACCCCAGCCCCCACCCAAAAAAAAAACAGGTGGATGCACCAGTATTCCTGAAATAGACCACAAGCCCCCTGACCTTTCAGTGGACCCATTCCTACTCTTCATGCCCTGTCTTGTACACATCAGCAGACACTTGGTCCTCAAAGGCCCTGATCAACCAACAAATGCCTCAAAGCCTGTTCAAACAACTGCCAACCAACCCATGAGCAGTAAAAAAAATCCATTAACTGGAAATCCCTGGGTGTATGCTGAACGCTGGCCAGACCAAAATGGCCATTGTTAGATGATACATCAGTAATGGCAAGCATATTTCATCTCCATGATGCTAGTTACAGTAAAAAGCTAAATAGGCTCAAGATCTGTATCTCTAGGACTCACCCTTAGGGAGAACTGCCAGAAGGTTGACATCTATGTCCTTGTTGTTCTGAGCTACCTCGTCTTTGTCTTCAAATGAGAACTCTTTCTGAAAGCTGAGGAGGAGGAATTGTATCTCATAAATGCGAAACTGGAAGTTGTAAAGTTATTTTAAGTAATTGAAATGATGATGAATAACTTTGTGAGACTGGAGGCAGAGAATAGTGATTTGGCAATGCTATTGTGAGACTGAAACTATTTGGAATCCTCTGAGGTAGCAATGGAAATGGGAACACACACAAAATTCCACTTTCTTAAGAAAGAAAGAAAGAAAAAAAAGAATGGTCAGTTGGCCAAGAGTCTGAATCACCATTGTGTGTAGGAGAAAAAGTTAAGGTTAGTTGTAAAGCAAAAATAACTAATTCAATATGATGCAGGTATATTTTCCATGACTGGAACTTTTTACAATTGTGAAAAAACAAAAGTGGAAATATATGTTTTGGATGGCATATGTTGGTATTGGCGCTGTGGAGTATACTGGGAATCCAGGGTGAAGAGGGTTGTAAATATGAAAATAATGAGAGTTGAGTATGATGTTTTGGAGGAACTATGACAAAAAAAAACAATAAATCTTGGGGGTTCAGACAGCTTTTCTGTAAGTTTTGAGTTAACACACAAGACATGATAAGCCATCATCACAGTGGGTATGTGTGGAGGAGAAGAACAGACGGTGCAGGAAAAAAAAAAAAGACAGGGACTAAGGGAGGGAGGAGAGAAAGAAAGAAACAAGACACGTACTATCTCTGTGTTATTTTTAGCACAGACTCTGTATGTGTGTGTGTGTGTGTGTGTGTAAAACACAGTGTCTTTGGAAAAAAGTAATTCATCAACTATCAGAACAAATCTGACAGTCTGCAAACACAGCATGTCACTTTTACTGTACCTAAAAGCCCTCCGCTGTAGTCTTTTGCCCCTGCCAAGTTTGGTTTGAGGCTCCTCTGTAAAACCTGTAGAGCCAGAAAAAAAAAACATTCATGACGAAAAACACTAAAACACAACCAACAGAACAAACAAGTTTCACATCAGCTCTTCGGCTCAGCAGGTCAAAACAATATTTCCCATCGTTCGACAGCAGAGAAACACATTACGAATTTTCTGTGTGAACAGAACAGTGGACAGCAATACCAGTTTCAACTCAGTAGAACTTCAAATCCAAAAACAAAAGTGGTCAAATCTTTAACAGTCTATCTATGGTTTGGGGGGGTTTTTTTGTCTAAAAAAAAAAAAAAAAAAAAAAAAAAAAAAAGAAAAACAACATACCTACCACAAACACAACTAATTCAATTTGCCTACTAATCAAGTCCTGTATTAGCTCACTCTGGCGCATGTTAGAGCAGGGTTGGAGCATTTAAAAAAAAAAAAGGAGTTGGCTTGGCAGAATTATCTAAATGTATGCCCGCTCATTCAAATGGCGCCACAGTAAGCTGTATACTGTATACATGCTCTTGTGTGGAATGACTTGGCATCTCATAGTAACTGTGAATGACTGAGATGGGAGAGGGAACCAACCTCTTACTGAAATAACAAAGTGTGGGATTTCCACACACACACACACACACACACACACGCATACGTATACACACACACACACACGTACACTTGTAATTCTATCTTTGTGAGGACACTCATGGACATAATGTATGCCCTAGCCCCTTACCCTAACCTCAACCATCACAACTAAATGCCTAACCCAAACCCTTACCCTAACCCTAATCTAAACCCTCAAACAGGCAGCCCTTTGAAGAAGTGAGAACCAGCCAAAATGTCCTCGCTTCCAAGGTCTAAGACTCAAACTGGTCCTCACAAGGATAGCTGTGCAAGTAGACACACACACACACACACACACACACACACACGTGGATTCTGGGAGAAGAAAAATCATCTCCCTCTCAACATCTCTTTCGTCAGAACGAATTAAACAACCCATTTCACAGCTGACACAGTTGTAAACATTTATAGGCATAATAATTATTAAAGTTCTCGTGAGGTAATATTTTTTTTTACTTAAATCACATGACCCATGTTATAACCCATGTTGTCGTAGAGGCGTGTCACTAATTCCTCTAATCATCACTATGGACATCATCTGGGCATTTGAGGTTCTCTCATGTGTTTCCACTTGAGACTCAGCCAAAGTTCAAATACTTTGGCCCCCCCCAGTTCACCCCAAGGTCAGGAGACACGCCCCTCCTAACACTGCTCAGCTCTCATTTCAGATCAACTTGACTTGAGGTTGACTCTCAAACCCCTTCTCTCTTTCCAAACATCATTTGAGACGACAGAGCAAATGAGAGCCTCAGAGATCCTCTGTGGGCTCTGTGGTGTTGTGGTATTAGTAGTGTTATTACAGCTGGGAAGAATATCCGGCAAAAACATTCCTCACACTTGAAAAATCTCTTCTCGCTTCACAAGCTACTCAGCCAGCTGATGAGGCAACAGAAACTGGAGGAAGAAGCGATGGAGAGATGGACAAAGAGATTGTGGAAACGAACCACTGGTGTAAAGTGACTTGACAAAGAAAGGGCCTTTTACATTTGTACCCTCGATTCATTGCGGCCTTAGGAAGGGAGACCTTATCCTGAACTAATCTTAATCAAAACCAAAACTGGTTTTGATCGAGTGCCCTGGTTCACGCCATCTCGGCGCATGGGAACGCTGTTAATGCTCAGTTTGGAAATACCTCTTGTAGTGCCACCCACCATTCCAGATGTGTTACCCTGGCCCTGTGCCCTGTGATATGCTGAAGCTAATCAGAAACAGTGTGGTGTGACATTTACAGCACTGCTAATGGCATTTGTGCTATTCCACAAATCCTTTAAAATAAAACACACAAAGCCGCTGAGAGCTGGATCAACCAGGACTTAAATCAGTGCATCGCACCAAAGAAAACAGCAGGACGTCATGGTAACTCTGAGGTGAGCTATAGTCTACTATGACACTATGGAGTATTTAAGTTCTCCAAGGCCATCTCATGCTTCACACACCTGTTTTAATGCAGATCCTGCTGTGTTTAATGTTATAGGAGCAGACAAAAGTTGCATGACTCAAATGTTGGGTCATTGGTAGATTGCATTAGTCATGCTAAAAGCATGTGAAGGTGTTGAAGGTTATAGAGAGGATGTGTGTTTTTCTACATGGGCCATTGCCTCACTAAAAAAAACTCCAATAGCATCCAAGTTTATACTACGCCTTTTGCTAGTCAACTCAGGATAAGGCTGAGTTACGCGTACAGTGATTACAGGTTCTGTTAGGAACCTCGTGAAGTATGTCTAGATAAATGACTATTATCTTATTTTAGAAAAAAAAATGCTACACTGGCCAGCAGTAATTACAGTATGGTCGACTGTAGAACCAATGACGAGTCAAAGCAGGTTCCACCTCATGCAGACCAATAACAGAAAGAAATGTAGGAGTGACTATCAGAGTAGGAAATGCAATGTTAGCCTGTATGAACATTAACAGTTTTACAGAGATGAATAATAACAAATGATGAAAAAAGAAAACAAAACAAAGACAGACTATTTAGTGACTTCAGAACAAATGTATGGCTAAGTAAGAAACCCTTGAGGCAATATGGCAGACAGGTGTTAGTGTAGCGCTTGTCTCAGCTAATGAAGGATTACTCCCCTAAGAATCCCGAGATTAACCGAGGGGGATGCGTAGAAGTGTGTCACCCTGTAACCACGGCGTCGCTTACATCACAATGCCCTCAGCGAGGTATGCAGACCCACTGACATACACTCATAAACACCTTACCCTGAACTGACCCAACAGATCCTGAGCCTGACAGGGAAGGGAGCCATAACCCCAGGATAAAATGATGGCGACAAAGCAAAGGAATGAATGGGGTTCAAATGAAAAGATGACAGAGGTTTGAAAGAACTTGCACAGAGCGCACAAGGTGACAGACCAGCCAACTTAATCCATTCATGCTAATGAAGGACTCACTCAGACTGACAAATACATTAAGTGCATTATTTTTAAGTGCCTTTAAATACATTAAAGGAGCGACAGTGAATATAAACACACAAGACCAGGTTTAGGAAAGTTAAGCAGGTTGACAAATTCAGTGTGTTGTCCATCTCTCTCTGGTCTCACAAAAACCCAAACACGCAGATATACACAGAGCCGCATGGTGAATTCTGCACCATACCACTTCTTCAACCACAGCTCAGCACAATACTGAGAATAACTTTCACTCTTGCTACACACACCCCCGCAGAGCAAAAACAAAACTATAAAACTGCAATTTGGCAAAAGTAACTGTGAAAGTAGCACAGATTTCTCTTTGACATGCAAACACATACTTCTGAATCAATTACTGCACAGTAACAGAAATCTCAGCAATTACAAAAAAAGAGCTACAGCAGTCATCCCCGCTCTCTCTCTCTCTCTCGCTGTTTTTCTCGAAGCCCTCACTCACATTGTTGCCCTTTTGTCTGGCAGGTCTCTTGTCTCCCAGTTCAGTGTCCTTGGAGGCTTATCCTCAATTGCATGGAAGGTTAAAACAAAGTAGCAATAATGAAGCTATATCAGCATGGTCGACATTATGCATCTGTGCACCAAGGCCAAGTTCAACTTCAACTGAAAGACGATAAATGCATTAAAATGGGACGGTCCCCTCACAGAGTTATGCAGCCAAACTCATTCACTCACCTTGACAGAACTTGACATGGCTCAGATAGTTGGTGATCCACGGATTTCGGTGCATTTTGGATACGATTAAGGAAAGAGGTTCACAGGCAGATAGCAAAATAGATAAAGAGAAGAGGAGGAGGAGGAGGAGGAGGAGGAGGAGGAGGAGAGGAGGGATGGAAGGAGGTGTGCAGAGGGAGTGGACTGCAAGGTGATGCAGACCCAGTTGCAGCAGTCCTGGGACAGTTAGCAGAGAGAGAGAGAAGGAGAGAGAGAGAGAGAGAGAGAGAAAGAAAGGGGTGGGGGAGGGAGGAAGGGGGTGGAGTGCAACTGAAAGCAAAGCAAGGGACTGAAAAGACAGGCTGAGAGCATGAGAGAGAGGGTGGGAGGAATAGAGTGGAAGAGTCACAGCATGCGTGTGTGTGTGTGTGTGTGTGTGCGTGTGCGCATGTGTGTGTGAGTGTATGTGCATGCATGCGAGTGTGTGTGTGTGATAGAGCAGTACACAGCAGATCCCTGAGCACAGCAACTGTAGTGGTCTTATTCCCCCCTGTTAGCACACTCCCTGTGTCAGGGTGCAGCCTTGAGTCCAAAACTGTGCACTGATTCTATGGCTAATGCTACACGCTAACAGGCTAATGAGCCAGTGTTAAAGCTGCTCAGAGAACACTAATCAGATTACAGACCAGAAATTAGGCTTGAGTCTTCCTCTGCTCCCTGGGGGCTAGACAGGCAAATGAAAGAGGCAATCAGAGAGAAAAGAAAAAAAAAAGAAAAAAAAAAAAAGACAGACAGGGGAAGATACACAAAGACGAAGGCAGAGTCTGAAAGTGGCGAGCGTGTGTGCTCCATTGGCCAAAGGACAGCAGAGAGAGAGAGAGAGAGAGAGAGAGAGAGAGAGACAGACAGAGAGGCAGAGAGAGAGAGAGAGAGAAAGAGAGAGAGAGAGAATGATTGTCTCACAGGAATGAGAAATTCCACCCATCTTTAAGCGATGACATACATGAGTAGTGCTGAGAGAGACAGAGGGCGGGGGGAGAGTGAGAGAGAAGGGGAGAGAGAGAAAGAAAGAGAAAGAAGGAATCTTTGCCATGGAAGACTAATTGCATCATTATGGTAAGGGCTCCAGTTTTGCAAAATGAGAGGAAAATATAGGCTACATTAAATGAAATACTAACCCCCCCCCCCCTCTCTCTCATACACACACACACCATGAAAATGTAAGAACTCTATAGTAGAGACATATCCCAATAGTGAATTAGAGCATGTGCACAAGAGTGAGAAGGCAGAAGGCAAACAAGTACAGACACGTACTAAAACCTGAATTTACTAAAGAACTCTCTCCAACTGAAAAAAAAACCCCCACAGAGTTTATGCCATACCATAACACAAAAGAGGGAACAAGGCCATGAACACAAACATCCCATAAACAACCACGACAATGGCCTTTTTATTTCCTCTCTACCAAGCTGAGCTTGCCAAGCTTCAACACACAGATAATTAGATCTCCATATGCATAAAGACAGAAATGAATATATTGTTCAACAACCGACATGCACACACACACACACGCACGCACACGCACACAAACACACACATCTTTTCTATTTTAGTGGCAGAAAATAAGATATGAATAGTGTAATTTCATTGTTTTACAGGGATATTACTGATGTACACACTGGCCTCATTTGTGAAGACTCCAGAGCACATCCCAGATTGGGGACACCTGTTGGCTTCAGGGTTCAAACAGAGTAGGATATCAAGAGAGCCAGCCAAACACCGATATTCCCACACCATAAAAAAAACCTAACATTTCAGAGAAGAGAACACTCATGGACATCTGGCTCCATAACAGAGGGAAGAAAGTTGAAGGGATGGATGAAGAGAGAGAAAGAGAGAGGGAGAGAGGGAGGTGGTGGAACGCGGTGACTAAAAGAAGAGGCTTAGGCCAGAAAAATAAGCACTACCGTGTTGCACTACTGATGTTTTTCTTTTGAGTGGAAACATTTCACGCTGAAGTCCACACAGCTTGGCATTCACCTCGGTCCTATTTCTGTCCTCTTATCCGTACCGCACTTTCCACTGTACCACTTCTTTTCTCCTTCACACATACATACGCAAAACTATACCACTTTAAGCGAGGGGAGCACCGAACCCAATCACAGGCAGGAATGCGACGTTGAGTCGTTTTAAGTGGCGCAGAGAGCTCTGCTGTTATTCTGTTACTGCAGCTCTGTTCTCCTTTACTAATTCTCACAGTGAAACCCAAGGGAGTGATCTGATAGGACACCACATATCAGGACCTTTTACTGTATCTCACAGCTTTATCAGAGCACATCAAAAGCATTCCACTACCACCGGGTTAATGTTTAAAATAGCCAATAGCCACTTCAGATGCCAAGCAAAGCCAGGTCCTGTCAGAGAAACGCCATGTGCGCCTAAGCTGGCCTAAGGGCTGAGGGAGGCGGAGAGATGACATCAGGTTTCAGGAGGAAGCAGTTCTTTCTTGCCTTCTCATTATGGATAATAAAGTCTGGCCTCATCCAGACACGCACACGCTCACATAAAGAGGAGCCCAGCCCAGATGCTCGGATGACACATGGCATTTACATGACATCATCCCGAGATCAAAAACAGTTACAGCGTGATGACAAGTTAGATCAACTGCCTTTCATCCTCTCTTTTTATCGCTCCCTTTTTTTTTTCCCCCCTTCCTTTCTTTTCATCTCTTTCTTTCTTACCTTCTTTCTTTCCTCCTCTCCCTCTTTCTCCACCTACCTCACATATGCAGGCACACACAAAAACGAACATTTTTAATGCATGTGAGTATAAAAAGTGTAATCAGCATTGGGCTGATCTGCAGACGAAGCTGAAAGGACCAATCATGGATTATGAGACAGAATAATCTGACAGCAACTACATTACAAAAACACATATCAAACAAGGCATTCGAATAAATGTTGGTTTAAGACTTCATTCCAGCCCTTTACATAACTTTATAAATCAAAATATTAAAAAAAAAAGGAAAAAAAAAAAAGATGCTGGCATCGAGGCATACAACGGCTCTTGACGTTGGCTGATGAAAAGCTTGATTTTTCAAAGTCTGTTTGTTCTCAGCTTTCACATTCTTCATATTTTGAAAAGTGTAGACACTGTTTTGACAGATTGGGGTTCTTTAATAGTTCTCTTTCTTGTAAAATATCCTAATAAGCAGATGATGACTTCAGAAGTAGGGAGTACAAAAAGAATAAAATAATAATAACAACTTAAAGGGGCGAAACATCTGGGACAAGTAAATTTTCTCATAACCTCCCAGCCTCACCATCTCACCAAGCCCAGTGGGAACACAATCAAACGCTAATGAATTTAGCATCACATAACACAATCTAAACACCCTAAAAAAGAACAACAAACACGGGTTTCAATAAGATGACATCTGTAATACATCTATATGTTTCATTATACGTTAAAACACATTCCGCATTGCTATTCAAAACCTCAAAAAAAGATTAAAACCAAATGTAATAAATAAGTGTAGCCTGCTCAGTGACCAAGGATGGTTTCAATTTAATAGTGCCAGACAGACACGTAGTACTAGGGTATAAAAAACCTCTAATCCAGACTCAAGCACACACTAATGGATCCAGACTAGTAAAAAAGGCTGCATACTCTCTCTTTTTTTTTTTGGGAGAAGATTTTTCACTGTGGCAAAGATGGGGGAAAAATTCAACATACTTGCAGGTCTGCCTTAGACTATGAGATGTGTAGTGTGGCATTCTTCCTTTCTCTTTATGATTGGGTTATAAAGTGGAGATTTAGTGCATCCCAAAGGACAGACATCAGTCTTTCTGTGTTGTGTTAATGGTGGGGTGAGAAGCAAGGTTTGGCTGCACTGTCTCCTGCAGGGTTTTGGCCTGTATGCAGGCCCATAAATCCAACCACATAGTCTCAGAATGATGGTAGGAGATACTCTTACCCCTGCCTGCAGGATCCACCACACACACACACACACACACACACACACACACGCAAATGCACAAACATGCACACATACACCCACATACGCACACATATACACACATACACAGACATGCATACACATGTACACACGCACGCATACACAAGTACACACGCACGCTTTGTCCTTATTTTAAAAGAATCAGTAGGAATTTATTGGGTAAAATGACTATGCTGGACTAAGTCCATGTGATACTGAATACATTATGAAGGTTACACTTGTCAACTGGTGTTAAGTTATAAATTTGCATGTCATTAAAAATATAATAGCACTTTGTACCACTTTGTGTTTAACACTGGATAGTTGCTAGGTCATATGGTCGTAGCCCTAAGCCTAAGGATCCATATATTCCACATACTGGGCTGGTATCATCCTATGCTGCTAATGGTATATAAGCATTAAAAAGGAAATGAAATACGATAAAGACACACATACACACACACTCAAACAGTTCTAAAAATACTGAATAAACAATGTGCTGGAGATGACCTGTGATTGGTTAGTGCCCTCAGAGGGACAAGGTCATGAAAACATCACACTTGTGCCTTGCACGTTTTCCTAAAATTAACATACAGACACACACACCCACACAAATACACACACACTAACACACACACCCACCCACACACCCACCCACACACACACACGCACCCACAAACAAACACACACACCCACAAACAAACACACACACCCACAAACAAACACACACACACACACACAGCTCTGGAGGTCCTGTCCTTAGTCCTGCCCTAAAAAGGGAAGGTGATTGGTGAGTGGCTGGCTGAGATGGAGGTGACTTTTCTTTTCTCCCACTGGATATTGGGCTGTGTCACCTATAAAGACAGATCTCTTGGCTGTCCTGAGGTTGGGACAAAGCTCACTCCCTACAGAACTTCCACAAACACCACCGAGTCAGCAGGACGCTCTGAGGCAAGACACCAAGCCCAAATTTACAGCTCTAAAAACAACAGACAAATCTAGGACATGTGAAGCCCAACCAAAGCTTTTAAACACTGTCAGACCAAAAATAGGCAAACCAGGATTATTGAGCATTTTAAAGAGACAAAGGGCGCAGACAGATGCACATAAACTCAAGCTTGACAGCAGACTCAGAGTTAGCGTTGCTTAACAGTGTTGGTGAATATAGAATAACCCAGATAGCAGCAGTGAGATGCAAGGCCACTCCAGCCAGTCCTGTGTTTTAACTAACCTTTCAACAGCACCTCAACAAGCGCAGTCATCTGACGGCGGCTTTCACTCTGCCCCCATTCTGCTCATGGTACTCCTCTTTTTCCGCACTCTCAAGTTCACCTCTACTCCTCTGTTTATTCCATCTATCCATACTATCTGTCCTCCACCACTTCCAATATTTTCTCTCTATCCATTTTCCTCCCTCCTCTCCCCTGACTCAGGACAGTTTTATTTAAGCTTGTCTAGATGCTCTCACCAGTATATAATGGCATATGACTGAGAGAGATCAGGTTTATGTCCTTATCAAATAGTGAAAAGAGCAGGAATATTCGTAACCTATAAACTGGGATTCGAACTCATCACCCTAGCATTCAGGCCTACATCATTCGTTCCCATCCTAATTTCCCACAACTGTCCAGGCTCTTCCATTGAACCCTTTGGCAACCAGACTTGGGGAGATTTTTTAAACAGCCTCTGTCAAATGTTACCACATATACACACACACGCACACACGCAAACACGATGTGCTAACTAGTCACACGCTGGCCTGGCAATATGACCTCATCTCCACACACACACACTCATACTCAGCCAACAACTTGACAAAACAATGCACGTCACACAGCTAATGTGTCAGGACAGAGATCAAAGGTCAAGGACACCGCCACAAAATAATAATAATATATTCCCTAATAATGTTGTCCTGGATATGATCTTGATCTCTTTGAAAGTGCGCGCGCACACACACACACACACAACTGCTAAATGGAGCTCTGATCAACAGTTGAAATCTCTCAAGCCTTCATTACACGCAGCTGTTTGCTAAATGCTATACGCTACTATGTTAAGCCTTTAAAATCGTAGAGGACTTAGCAAACGGTGGGCTTGATGGCTGAGATGGTAGAACTAGCACAAAGCACAGTAAAGGCGTCTGCTGGCTTACTCAAGCCGGATATTACATCTCTGTTAGCCAATTAAGCCACGCTAAAACTAGACTAAGTAATTCTGGAGTTAGGCTAAAAATACAGCAATGCTGAGCAGCTGAATATATCCTTAGCACAATGGTGATTACACATAAAGGTATTTACATATAGCCAGATAAACTGTATGCAAGTAAAAGTCTCTTACCTAACACTCATAATGTAACACTGCTTACAACTATTGTAAGTAATGTAATGTATGTGAAAGAGCAAGAGAGTCTGTATGTGTGTGTGTGTGTGTGTGTATTTGCTCAGGGGTGCAGGATTCACATTGAGCTCTATTTCTGTCTATGTATCCTGATGGAGAGAGAGCAGGTGGGCTTAATGAACAGCTGTAGGGCTACAGGCCCAAAAATTCTCCACCATCACAGATACACACACACACACACACACACACACACACACACACATCTGAGGGGCAACAGCTAATATGACTCGTCTTCTGTCATATAACGCAGCAATGATTTTCTGATTTCTGTACATCTAATGCATTTGTCAGACAGTCAGCATGTACATAGTCCTCTGTCTATGAATACTCATAGAGCTGAGTGCCAAATTGACAGGTCATAAAACAAAACAAAACAAAAAAACCAAAAAACAGCCCTATATATTTATGGGGTGCATGGTTGAAATACTATCTACCACAAAACTTGACAGTTGCTTAAATCCTGCTTTTAAACCAACACATGCACGCACACGCATGCACACACACAGACACACTTAGAGACACACAACACAGCAGAGCAGTTAATACTCTTTAAATCTCAGCGTGGAGTTTATTTACAGACCTTAGCTAATCAATCAACAGAAATCGCATCATATGCTCATACGTGAACTTCATATGTTCTCCGGAGTGAGAGAGCATGAGGACGCTGGTATAAAAAAGCATCGACGCTCTCTCTAAAGCATCAGTGACTCATTCAGTATCAAAGATCAACTCAAACTAATAGACTATTAGTTTCACTCTCCTCCAGCCCCCCATGCACTGACTCTAACTATGCACAGACATTGACCCACTTTGCCTCAGCAGAGAGAAACCAGATCTGATGGAGTTTTGTAGTGCTCCACAGACACCACACCACATTTGACCAGAACTTGACCCAAAGATGATATACAACCTATCACTGAAAGTCAAACACACCATTCTTGCATTTCCTCTCACTTTCTGCCAAAACTTCATCCAGTCTACAGTCTCCTAAACACAGTGTCATATGAAAGCTCTGTAGATCTTACTTACAGAAGTGAAGTCCACTTGTAGGGGTTTCTTCAAAAGACGTAAGGTAAGTTTCTAGTCTTGGCTGCAGGAGGTTGGTGGCCAATCAGGGTTAGGAAAGGGTTAAATGTAAAGTCAGATTGGGTCGAGTGTATCTGAGCTTCCCTTTTCGTCTAGGGTTAGACTCTGGGGAAGGTCAGTGAGCAGTACGACAGAGAGGGGACGACAGTGGAGGGCCACACTCGCTGTCAGTGTGAACACTCCAATCCCACACCCCCCAACAGTACATCCAATCAGCCACCCCACCCACCCCCCAAAAGAGAAATGTTAGGCAGCTACATCTGCAACAGGCAGGAATCAGCAGCCTACAAATATAGAACGGTGCTTTCCAACTCTAGTTATGTCAGGACTGAGCAATCAACCACCGAGTGAATGTGAATAAGAGACAGACAAATGCTAACCAGGCAAACGTTACTTTAAAAATGTGTATTATATACAATTCTGTTCAGTAAGAAAGAGAGAAAGAGACAGAGAGAGAGAGACAGAGAGAGAGAGAGAGAGAGAGAGTGAGAGTGCGTGTGTGTGTGTGTGTGTGTGTGCGCGCGTCTCTGCCTAACTGCTTCCCATTCAACCAATAAATCAAACTACCTTCCAACTGCAGACACACTGCTATATTTGATAACAGAGATTTTCCTAGATCAATCCATCAAGTAGATCAAATCAAATTACCATGAAGCATCATATCTTAAGTCTCTGGGCTTGTAATGTGCTCATTCATTCCATCTCTCTGCATGACTATTTACGGTAGAATTACGTGAGACTCAGAGAGCACAAACGATCAATTGCATTACAGAAGTGACTTTACAGCACAGCAAGCTACCAGACTCAACAACTTCATTCAACAGAGAGAAGACTTCTTAAACATACTCTATGAAAGCCCCCAACCCTCACAGTTTTCATTTTAAGATGTTAAGTAACGGTGAGAGAATGAGAATGAATAAGCCTCTGTTTACAACGCACTTCTTCCAGTGACTGAGACAGTACATTCATGTGAGCGTTTGCATTTGATAGTCTTAGAAAATCAGACAGTTTTCCACTACATGAGGGCTCATAAAAAATTTGAAGTCACACACATGCTTAAGAGCCTCTTACTTGAGAAAATAATGTGAGTGCGTTCACTTGAAAAGATTACTTTTCAGAGTGCACAGCACCCTCTAGTGCACAAACACACAAACACACACACACACACACACACTCACTCACACACACACACACACACACACACACATTAATCTCACACACTCATCGGCTTTCTTGTTAATGACACAAAAGTGCATTCACGCAGAGACTAATGATGAGTCTTTTCAAAGCAGCCTTTCATTGTGCTGAGGAAAGTTAACACAGCACAGCCTCACAGAGGGGGGCAGGAGAGCATCCGTTAACATCTGAGGATCCCAAATAAAAATTGTGTGTGTGGCCAAGAGGTGAACCACTTAGACATTCATTAGTTCTCCATTTGCAGCAATGTCAAGCAAGAAAAAGTGGTGCAAAGATGTCTGCACTTAAGTGTTTATTAGTCTGGGTCTTTGTCTTTCCTTCTCTCAATGTCTCTCTGTGTGTGTGTGTGTGTGTGTGTGTGTGTATAGACACAAAGGCACCTTCTTCATTACAAACATGCCATGACCACACAACCACCAGCATAACTAGAGAGAGTGTTTCTGACTGCTCAGCAAGAACCCCTCTGTTTTTCTATCAAACAAACCACAACAAGGTAGTCACACAAGTACATGCACACACACAAACAAAGGCACACATCAGTTTTGGGTGCGTAAATCTTTGTCACTGTGGTTTCAAAGTCAGAGCGTTCCACCACAACACCCATTAGTTAAAAAAAAACAACAAAAAAAAACCATCTGGGGTGGCTGCTGACATTTTTTGTTTTGTTTTTTTTTAAATATAACTGATGCGTTGTGCCTGTACCTCAGCAGGCCAGTATGCTACTGTCCACCATTATCTAGAGATGGCATTTCTGCATCAGTCACTTGGGGATGGATAAGCAAATCTGTGGGCTTTCAGCGCACGCTGCGGGGCCACTGGCACGACCCAGCGTAGGGTATGTGGGTTCAGTGAAGGTAAGACACAGACAGGACCTTGTTAGCCTCACACAAAGCCTGGCTCACACAGACACTGAGAGAGAACACAGCTGGGAGGATCCCACTGAATACCATAGTGGAAAAGAGAAGCATCAAGCATGGACAAGTTTTTCATCTGAGAGAAGTCTGTACCACAAATTAACATAACTCAGCAAGATAACGCAAATCTTTAGGGATCTGAATCATTCTTTATAAAAAACAACAAAAAAAAAAAACAGTGGAGAAATTGTTTTGATTTTAAATCATTTTTAAAAGGGTGGATGACTTGGGGGGGGTGGTCATAAATTTTAGAGGAAAGACAGTATTGTTGTTTTTCGTTTTTATGGTAGAAAATAAGAAACAAACTGAAATTGTTATAGTCCTTAATTGATTTCAGCTCTGTTCTCTGTCAGCATGCATGCAGGGTAAAATCCATGACCCCTCATAAAATACTCTCTTCCCCCTACAAAAATGAGGCGTAAACAACATTTGCCTAAGCTCTTAGCACACAAATGCTTTCTCACTCTAAACAGTTCACACACACACACACACACACACACTAATGGATTACTTGCAAAGCAGAACTCACAACTCTCTGATAGGAGCTAACACTTGGCACAAACCCCGTCTGTTACTCTAATGGTACTCAGATCACAAAGAGATGTCAACAGCATTTGAAACGTGATAAATCTCTACATAAAGTACATAATTTGAGATTCTCGTAAATTGAGAATTTATAGCATAGAGTGCATCTGTTGGTTACAAACCAATACACATACAAGTCCTAAAACCAGAAGTTCTCCACAGTTCCAGTTTGAGTGTAAGATGGCTTAAATTAGTAACAATGGAATACAAAAGGAAAAAACAAGCACAAAGAGACAGAGAAAGACAAGAGAGAAACAGAGGATCAGAAACCTTGTTCGTTATTCAGACTGAATGTTCGGGAACCTGTTCATCTGGTCTCCCCCCTGATTTCAATGGACTTCTATAATGTTCACATCGGTCCATCTGACTCAACCCTCAGTGACCTACATGTGTACTCAACAAAAGCCAAATCATCCCTCCAAACACAGCACACACTAAGCCCTCTGGAGCAACTGTCACATCCTCAGCTGCTACACTGACACACTCAGACTATGCTGCCTACACACACACATAGACAAGACACACTCAGACTATGCTGCCTACACACACACACACACACACACAGACAGAGACAAGACACACCCAGACTACAGTGTCTACACACACACACATACAGACAAGACACACTCTGACTAGACTGCCTACACATACACATACAGACAAGACACACTCAGACTATGCTGCCTACACACACACACACACACACACACACACACACAGACAAGACACACTCAGACTACAGTGTCTGCACACACACATACAGACAAGATATACTCAGATTACACTGCCTACACATACACATACAGACAAGACACACTCAGACCACAGTGTCTGCACACACACATACAGACAAGACACACTCTGACTACAGTGTCTACACACATAAACACACACAGACAAGACACACTCAGACTACACACACAGACTACAGTGTCTACACACACAAACAAGACACACTCAGACTACACTGCCTACACACACACACACACACACACAAGACACGCTCAGACTACACTGCCTACACACACACACACACACACACACACACACACACACACACAAGACAAGACACGATCAGACTACACTGCCTACACACACACACACAGACAAGACACACTCAGACTGACAGTACATTTGCTTCAGCAAGTACACATTACAGTAAAAACAAGCGAGTCAATTAGTGACCAGACAGAGAAAACGGCTAGAGAGGTGGTGGAGAAGGATGACAGAGAATAGAGGGAGATAGATGATACAGGAGGGGAGGTAAAAAAGGAAGGAGAGGACAGAAAATAAATAAATAAATTTAAAAATTGTGGTTGAGAGATGAATATTGCTTCAGTTTACCTCTCATGTTTCTTCCTCCTCTTGGGAAACCTTAGATTTTCGGGAAAACAGACAGTCCACTACTACAGGACCAGATCACTGTACTGCCACAGACAGACACTCCCACTGAGGGAGAGGACTGGGAGGAACCGGACAGAGAGATTGACAGACCAAAAGGAAACAAACACAGAGGACCAAACATGACCTAGAAACAAACTGGGGAATAGCATGAGCTGATCAGTCTTCTCAGTCCAAAACCAGTGTGGTTTTTCAGCAGCCCCTGCACACAGTCTGTACAGCCAGACAATCACAGGGTGTTTCTGTTGGCCCAGATATGTGTTGGCCTCCTGTCACCGCCTGGGATGACAGCGAGACAGCGAGTCTGTTGTCTAGGTGATGGACCAAGGAAGGCTACCTGATTGGTGGATAGTTTTGGAAAACTTTCACTGTTCCCTCTGGACACCTGAGCCTCTCCCCATTATGAAAATAATCCTTACAAGCCACAGGAATAAATATGAAAGACAAAAACTTCTCATATTGACTTTGGCGATGAAAGCAAAGGGGAAAAAATTTAATAAGTGACCGTATGTAGATATAACTTTTCAAAAATGTTTAATGATGAATGTTTCGTGATGGTGGGGATGAGGAGTCACCAGTAGAGAAAGAAAAAGATGGATGAGCTCCAGTGAGTCCATCTGCCAAAGCCACACACACGCACACGCACATACCTCATTACTGGTAACCAGTGCATTCCTTCTGTCCGTTGGGACATCTACTTCATATTGGGTTAAGTGTTATCTAGGGGCGTTCTATACACATAAAGCACAAAGTGTTACTGCAGCATGTGTTCATATGGATTACACACTGATCTAGAGTAAATATTTCAAACAATTCAGAGGAGAAAAACCTACCACCATAATCTGGGATAATTTGTCTCATTGTAAAAATGACTGGTGTGATGTGTGTGTGTGTGTGTGTGTGTCTCATGTGAGAAATGTAATACTGTCCGTGCAAAGAATGCTGAAGTTGCTGTTTGTCAAAAGGTAATCAGCCCTCATGTTTATGCATTACAGCCTGTGGTCTCAGATCATAAGGGGTACAAGACGTCGACCTTACAATGCACCTCTGTTCTAGGACTCATCAGGTTGTGATGCCTTTATTCCCTTAAAAATATTCTCAAGTTCTGTTCTGTGTGATAGAGAACTAATCTGTTGACACAACAACAGTCAGCCTATTATACAGTCCTTTTTGACAGTATAGAATTCCATTTGGTGGACAAAATCTGCTTTTGACTTTCTGACATTCAGTTTCATAATGGATGTCTACTGAACAAATTTGCCTTTAAAGTCATTACAATGTTATTTATCATCTGACCGCTTGGTTCCCAGTGGAGATCTTTAAAAGCAAAGCCTGACTCTTAGTTCAGCAGAAATCCTACAAACAGACATATAATACTGTTTAAACTAACCAGCACACAGGCCACACCCACTGAGCCTCTTTAGAACATGGAAGGTAGATTGCAATCGTGGCTGTAAATAACCTGACCCACTTCAAATGGGAAATGAAATGCCCTTGTCAAGCCCTGCAATGATGACAGTCAACCAAACACACACCATATCACCCCCACTGAAGGCAACAGGAGGTGGCACGTACACACACACACACACACACACACACACAACCCTGATATTTCAGGTATTCAGTCGGATGGTTTTCTATAAAAGGTGAGGAGTTAGCAGCTGAATGACAGGCTGGGGATGGCTGGATAAATCCCTGTGTCTCTCTCTCTAATGACAGTGAGTCATTAACCCATTTCATCAAAAGACTGGCTTTGGTGACCGTGGCACTTTCACTTACACGGTTAAATTACACAAGCTCTGAAGAGTCAAGCTAACCGAAGCCAAGCTGTGTATCAGAACATTTCAGCAGTTTTGACGGAAGCTGGTCTGAGCTCATTTTTGCTTAGATCAAATAAAATTGGTTAGAGGTGCTGACCTCAGATCAGTTTTTCTGTTTATCTTGAACCCTCTGGTTTTAATAACAAACACCCCCCACCTCCTTTACCTTGTGTGTTTACCCCAAAACACAGCAGAGAGGAGCTGCTATAATACAGGAAAGAAAGAAGCAACTTTGAAACACATGCGCAGGCGCGCACACACGCACACACACACCATGTGCAAATATACAATCCCTTTCCTCTGGCTTCTTGATCATAAGAAAACAATATAAATCATAATCTCACTGAACAGGCAGTAACACAACACCCAAGTGCCTCAGATCACTCAGTTTAACCACAGATTTCATCACCAACACTCTGACCTTCTGCCTGCGTGTATGTATACGTGTGTGTGGTTGCAGATGACGATTTTTGTCATCAGCTTTTTATTTATCATGACAAACATGGAGCCAGGAAATCCAATGTACTGCTAACAGTTTTATTATGTGTACGGGTGTGGGTATATATATATGTGAGAGTTGTGTTTATGTTAACAGAACTGAAGAAGAGGACAGGGCCTTAGGGTTTAGAAGAACCAGTTAAGACTGACCAATAGGAATGGTCCTATCTTGACTCCAATTGGTCCGTTTTGACTATTACATGTTACCCAGCTCACTGAAAAATCCTCTACAACAGCATGTCCCGAGCGCACTGCAGACAAACCTACGGTTTCCTCATCAAAATAGAAAACAAACATATCCCGCTATAAACTAGGGCCTAAAACATATGGAAACAGTTTATTAACTGTTAAATTAATGTGCACAAATTCATTTTATAACAAAACTTTTTTAGCAAATTCTTTTCATGTCTGAACCAAAATTATTTCTGAAGTCTACTGAAGCAGGCCTGAAGTCTACTTTCATTCTGTTCTGCATTTGATCCCTTCAATCATTCTCTTAATATATTGCCTTAGTATACTGCCACATTATCAAACGCAAGGCATTGAGCACAAGACAACAGCTGGCTCACACTTTCCCAAGCTTCTGATGTTTGAAAGAACAGTGGGAAAAAAAAAACAATCAGCGTTACATAACCGTAATGGAGCTGTAAGGGTCAATTTATGGGTTAAAAAGTGTAAAGAGGAATATTGTCAGTGTTTGCACGGTGCGTGTGTTGCTTTGGGTGGGAGGGTTTGGTTGAGTCCCAGAACAGGCTGTTTGCACTCTGAGGGAAGGACAGCTTAATTGAAAAATCATGTTGTAAAGTTCAAACTCGGCCCAAGCCCTACACCATTCTCCAAACAAAAAAACCCACCAAACCCTGCCTTTCTTCTCCTCAGGCATCCTGCAGTTACCATGGTGCTAGGCTAAAGTTTAGTGCCATCACCATGGTAATGACTGGCTGTTGACACAGGGGCCTTGCCACATCAGAGGAGCACTCTATATGACATCATCGCCCCTGTGTTCTATTTGACTGACAGACTTAAAACAGGCAAACAGAAAGCGGCATTCTCTAGGCTCGGCCATTCATGACCTGATCAGTGAGCTGCAGTAGGTGACAGATGAGTAGTAAGGGATCAAGAGATTCACTCTTAGAGTGTGTGTGTGTGTGTGTGTGTTTGTGCGTGTGTGCAGGTGCGTTTGATGGATAGTGAGATGGCAAGGTCTAAGATAATCTCAGGAACCTAGATTAAAGTTAAAAGCCATTTGATTGTGCATTTAGATTTACCTCTGAAAAGTACAGCCCTGATACCTGACTTCAAAGACACAGACATGCACATGCACATATGCACATGCATACACACAGCGTTACAAAAAATGTGAATAAATTACATCGTAATATTAACGTCTTTTGGATCATACAACATATCAACATGCCTGATAAAGTTCAAATAAATGAGAGAAAAAAAGGAAATCAACAACAGACAAGCCCTCAGCATCACACTGCATTTTAAAAGCTACACAGTCATTCGTATATGCATGTTAAGGTGAGTAAAATATGACATGTATTTGATTTAATACAAATTCACTGTAATGATGGCTTTGCCAGCTTCACCTTTTGGGCAGTTCATGAATCGACCAGTCAAAGACAGTGAAACTGAAGACTGACCTACAGCTCTTTAGTGCATTGTTGTTTTAAAACACAACCATTGTCATGGTAAAGGACTACTGACCACATCCAAAGTCCAAACAGGAACCAAGTTACAACTCAGTGTTCCTGTCAACTGCCCTGAGAATCACATGTTCACCAAGGCAGGAGAATAAAAGACTATTGATTTTAAAAGCAGGAGAGGAAGAGAAGTCAGCCAACCCTAATGTCAAGGAAGAGAATGAACCCAGCCCTTATTTTAGGTCTGAATTTTAGGATAAATGCAATCTGTGAAACAGTTAAATGATGTGTGAACATCAAGCAATGTGTACCTATAAGTCCAAATAAATATTATATGAAATATTAGTAACTGAAGGCTACACACAGTACCCAGCGGATGAGCAAATTAACACATGAACGTTTTGACTCCCCCCTCTCCCTCTGTCGTGACAGGAAGAGCATTTTGAATTCAGTTAAACCATTTCTCTTTGTGACCTACTTACGACCCATGGCCAAACATAAACACTCACAAACAACAGGTAAACACTTCGCACAGAGATATCACCAGCCATGAAAAAAGGAATACAAATAAATAAAAAAAAGAACACACACGCACACATAAACTCACACACACAAGTACACAGTCACTGTGTAAACATGAGGCACACAGATGTGCTCAACACCCTCTGGATGTGGGCCATAGAATACTGGACCAGGCCAGAAAAAAAAAAAAAAAAGAAGAATCTATGCATGCCTGTGTCTGTGCTGCATTTTTGATCATCTGTGTGTTTTATAACTGTAATCCTTCACCTAAGTGCCAGCGTGCATATGTTTGTTCAGATAGGTTTTGCAGAAGGTCGAGAAAACTCCTCACGGAACAGCTTCAACAGCTTGAGCCATCAGATCACAAACAAGGCATGTAAGGGTTTTTTTTAAAAAAACAAACATATCTTTTACCGCAAACACTGCAGATTACAACTGGAACATAAAGCTTTGAGAGTAATTGTTCTTAACTTTAACTAGCTTATGGCAGGGGGGCAAGAACAGGGCAGATTATTTGGGTTGTGGTTCAGCTGAATGTCTTCTGATTACTACAAGATGCTGTGATTGTGATTTTTGTTGTGTATTTCGTAAATTTAATTTTTCCCCCCTCACAGCTGCATTATACTGTATGTAAACAGACAGGCCAACACACACACACACACACACAAACACACACACACACACACACACACACACACACACAAACACAAACACACTAATGACTCCTACAGTCTTACAGTCTTGATATCCATCAGTAAAGACGCAGATGACAAGGCAGCCTCCATCTTCAAGCAGAATGCAAAACCAGGTGGGCCTGGTCTCCATAGCAAACAGAGAGCAGCCCCTTTCCCACAGCTCCCAGGGGTCCCCAGCTGCCTCCCATCCCAAGAAAGAAGAGGCCCCCCTAACACTCAGACCACCAGTCCCCTTCCACAACCCCAGCACTGGGCCTCCATCTATGATGTAACCAGCCCTCAGCGGACTGATGCAACAGGGTCAGCCGTGATTCAGACCAAAATAATGAAGCCTGAACATGGAACAGATCTTCTGGGGAGTGCCTGGGGTAATTAAGAGCAGGAGCATGCAGGGGCTTGAGTAAGAATACACAGGCTATTTGGTTATATTGGTAGGACTCACTGTCAGTTGCTGGTCACAGAGATTTCTGTGGTGTGCTTTAGTGCACAGTAAAACATGCTGCACCAGGGAGAGGATACTCAGTTGAACCTGTACCACATTAGAAGACCCTCTGAATGCTGACATCAGTTTTTTAATGAGGTAACAAAAGACACACAACACTTACATGTATCTCCATGTGATATATGATGTATTGGCCAGTTTTATGTCTTTGACTATCATACTGATATCAGCCTAAGCGTCACTGATATACTTCAGTCAGTAATGACAGATTAAAACACTGCATATCCAACATCTGAACAATGCCTGAGTTTTCTGCTGTGGTCAGTTTGTACTTACAAGTCTCATATGTAAAAATCGTTCATATTTTTTAAATACTTTAAAATAGTGCAAGGTTACTTTTTTTTCTTCACTTTTTTGAAAGAACTCGGTGTTCATGTTTAAATGCTGTTTAACATACATAAGTAACAGTGACAGTATTTTTTATTTTTTTTTTTTTTTTTTAAAGTAATTGATGGATCCAAAAATCTGTGTAAGAATCAAACTTGAACATCTGGCATTGGTTGAGCTCTAGTGGCAACATGTTAAAGAAATGAGTCAAAATATTTGGGCGCAACTAAAACAGCCCATCATTCTCCAGGGCAATTAGAAAACCAAGACTATAACAGTAATCATTAGTTACCAGTCTCAGCATATGCTTTTCATAGTTAATCTTGTCATCTCTCAACTTAACGCTGCAGCTGCAGTTGTTTAACAGAATCTCTGTGTTCGTTTCTGTGGAGTGGTGGTGTTATGGTGTGAATGAAGGACACTGGAATAAAAGGATATATCTATCTTTCTCCTTCAAACTGTCGCAAAGACGCACAGAGAGATTCAGAAACACCCACGCATGCGGTTCACCTATATACACATGCTTCCATTCAACTTGCCTTGCTTTACACTTCCCATCAGTATTCTACTGATTCATGCAAGACACCATAGCGATGACTAAATGGGTACTGTTAGCTACTTAAATTGAACAAGTAAGTCAGGGAAACAAGAATGTCTCATGCTAAGGATTCAAAGAAACAGATTTCTAAAAACAGTTTGGGTTAGGCTTCAGCAATTGCTGCTTAAGTTTAAAGTCAGATGAGCAAGAGGTAAAAGCGACTGCTGACAGTGTGGCTGTAAACCACAGCAAATGTCTGACAGCTGCAGGATGAACAAGGGCATGACTGCAGCAACATCATCTATCCACCACAAAGACAAAACACTGTCCAAGGGAGAATGGAACCAGGCAGTTAAATGACCTAACTCTGCATATGGTATATCTGACTCAACGACCAGGAAGCTACATTCAAAAAGTCCCTGCCGCCTGCTTGAGCTGCCTAAAATTCAGACCAATTCCAAGGGCTACAAATATGTGTTGTACGTGTAGTGTTGCTGGAATAAACTGATACACCCTGATATGTCGACACATGAACCAGTCATATTTCCAACTGGCAAAATCCCTTCCTGAAAGATGAGCAGCCCAAAAGAATGCAAAGCACCTGTGCTTATTCAACATCCTTCCCTTCTTGGACATTTCTTATGGTAATGGCAATAAGTCTAACAAATTTTACGTGGCCTCCTAACTGGCCAGGTTTGGGAACCAAATCATTGCATGGGTATGATGTTAGAGAGAAAGTATAGATGTCATATTTCATACACATTTTGAAGATGATCCCTAATGACAAGAAACCAGATGATTTCAGTCATTAAAAATGAATAACGCAAACGTTGTGAGAAAGTGAAGGGACAGAACAGATATTAATTTTGAAATAACAACTGCTTGTGCTAATGGTATCAAAGAAAAGCCTTAATGAGCCAATGGTGCATGAACTCAACCATCAACTGAGTAAACCCCATCTAAAGCATTACAAGACCTGCTGATGGTGAAATAATACACATCTTATGCAAGAGAACTCTATTTAGAAAAACAAGAGGGTCTGGGCATACCTAAAAGTTAAAAGCATTACAGATCACCACAATAAAAAGCAGTATATTGGAACAAGACACTGGATGATTTCCACTGACTTTCACAAGAGAGAGAAAGAGAAACAAACTGTCCATTGAAAAACCAATTCTAGTAGTTCTGTTTTATTTTTGGGAGTTAGCCAAGGCATAAACCACTCAATGTTCCTTGCTTGTAACTTTCTACTTTAACTTCTTTCAACTACACAACGCTGAAATGTTGCTGTTTAGAATCCAGAAACACTGACAACAAAACTCAGGAGGAAAGCATAAAGCAGTCAGATAACTGTGTAGACCATCATTCTGAGAAATGTTAGTGCCAACAAAAGGACCGTCATTAAAAAAAAAAAAAAAAAAACCTGCCTCAAATCTTCTCTTTATGCCTCTGATGCATTTCATTACTGTTGTTTTTCTCATGCCTTTCTTTTTTTTTTTAACCTCATTTTCTCTTGCTCCAACTCTCTTGCTTTGTCTCTCCTCCAGCTACCTCTCCCAATCATTATTCCACTTGTGCTAGGGTTAGGCTCTGTCCACACTTCTGTTGCCAGTATCATAGAATACGGAACACGAGTGCAAACTCAACTCAGGCAGGAATCATTAGAGCTCAGCAGGTCTTCCAAGAGCCAAAAGAGATCCATTACCTCTCGCAAAGAGAACTACTAAGAGACTTGCACTGCTATTAAAATGCTTATGCTGTGGAATATAAAACCATTTTCCCACAATAAACCCGATTGGCCTTGAAAGTTGCACATAGTGGAGCTTGTGTACAAAGACAACATTTCAGCTAATGAATGGCATTACTCAGCTGTGGACTCAATCGAAGGTATTTGCTAGCCTCCATCAACGTTTACAATGAAATACAATTAATACATAGAAAAGACATTTTTACCACCTCCCTGTCAGTGACAGATTGAGTTTCCCTGTTCCTTAGTACTACTGTATGTTTAAAAATACCATCTAACCAGTATGATTAGCAAAACAGACAAGATGAAAGATGACATACCTAAATATATATTTCATCCATCCTTTCCAAGCATGCTACTTCACTGATTGACAAAATTTAAAATCAAAATGCAATCGTATTCCACTAGTAGGAGAAGGATTCAGAGGTAGTCCACTGATGCATTCCTTACTGGAGGGGGGCATATGCCTGCTCAGAAGGGGGTATTTAATCAGAACCAGGGCAAATCCTTCATTAGATCGGCTAGTAATCAGGTCCAGCATGGGGTGCTGGATAAACATGACCACTCCTCACTTAATCAGTGATTTACTCCCAACTTGTGCAGGTCAAATGCCTGTGTACATGCATACTCAAGTTTTATCCTGCCTTATAACATGGGCAAGGCGCACGCACACACACACACACACAGACGACAGACAACAAAGCTCTACGCATCATGCGAGTTCTTAATATACCAATGGCTTCAAAAGAGAACCTTAACAACCTCTTCAGAGCAAATAGCCACAAATACATTTCAAGGTTCTCATATTCATTTCAAAGGGAAAACCAGTGGCGGGGGAAACCTGGTCCTGAAGTCAACCTGCGCTCTCGACTACCGTTATTCTAACGCCGCGCCCCCTGTCTTTGGTAGGATATACTGTGTCACGTAACGGCTGTAACTTTACACCTGGCGAAAGGGGTCTTCATTTAGGAATAATATACTAGCGTTCCCTCTGTATCACCTTTCACAACTTCTCATAGTGAAGCCACGCGTATAAAAAGCAAAAAGTATTAGTCATCCCTTTATATTCATCCAGACCTCTGGCTGATACGTGAAAATGTGTAAAGCATTGCGCTGAAGTTTTAATCAAGCGAGATTATGCCACGACCGCTGATGCATGCTTTGCTTCATCGATATAGATAATTTTGAGCTGGGACAGAAAACACCCAAGCACATAGACAGCGAGTTAAAGTAACCGCACATACCTGTATTTCTTCAAATAGTTCTTAGATTATGACTGTCTTACACCAGCATGCCAAATTTATGTGAACTAAAACCCGTTGTCAACTAGATATGAGAACGTATACGTTACCTATGCTTTTGTCACTTTAAACAGTGTTAGTGTCTTTTAACAAGTGTCAATGCGCGCAAGGTGTGATCAATCATAAATATGTCAAGACCTTCACACAGCGACACTAGCGGCTTTAAACGCCTGATTGAAAGACATGCAAATGAGAAAATTACCAGAGAGCTGCATAACTTCTGGCAAACAAGGACCGCGCTATCTGGTAACTTACCTCCTTTTCAAAGCCGCAAAACGCTGCTTCAAAAAAAAAAAAAAGTTAAGTTTTTTGAATTTGCAGTAGCAAAAACGGTGCTACAATTTCCTTAAAGTGATAGAAACAAATTTTGAAACCTACTTTCAAACAGCTCGTTTGTCACCGAAGCACAAACTTCAAACTATGAGTCCTAAACTGGAGCGTCCAAAACCAAATGTATGTCTTTGCAGTATAACGGAGTTTTCTAGCTCGGGCGTACAGGGTACGAGTCCCCGTTGGACAGAAGACTTAAGTCCGTCTGTCATTCACGCTCTCCTGCTCCACAAACTTGCCCACAGTTGATTTGAGCAGTGGCTTCCGGGCGACGTGAACTAACTCTTAAAGGGCCAAACAAACCCACTTTGGCACGCGGAATTAAAGCCCTCCTCCGCTTTTGTCACTCATCAAAACTAATATTTTTGTGTAATTTAAAACTTACATGAGATGATAATGCGCCAGTGTACTTTCTTCAGACCGTCAGAAAAATTCGTACTATGTGAGTCTTGAGTGTATGCGATTTGAGAACTTTTTTGTTTATGCACCCTAACACGAATGAGCAACGCGTAAAAATTTGAGAATGAAATTCTTTTGTATGTTTGCACGATGTTAATATAAGCGCTACCTTTAGAGTAATCTCAGTCTTGCTGCAAGATCAACAGAACCGTCTCTCTCTCTCTCTCCCTCTCTCTCTCTTTCTCTCTCTCTAGCTGTCAGCAGGACAATGTAATCCTCAATTGCCTCTGCTCTTAGCTTCATGTCAGACCCATGAATTTTGGGATTCTTCCACTGACTAATTGTTCTGTGAATGACATTGATTTGACTTGTTGGTGACTCTTGTAATGGATATTGATCATCTGTTTGAGCACGCTCTAACAGACGGCTACTGTGTTCACTACACTGACCACATGCAATGAGGTACAGCACCATGAACAATTTCAATTGTTTTTTTTTTCTATTTTACCATGATTAACAGCATCTAATTAGCAAAATTGTGTTGTTGTGATCTGGAGGCTGATGTAGGCTATGTCACTGGACTCTTACTGGACAGCATTGCACATCAGTAGTGGTGAGTCATGGCCTGTTACCTCTAGCAACTGACAACTGGTAAACAAACACCCAACCTGCTTGTCTGTCAGTATACTGGTGTAGACACAGAGTCCAGCATTTTTAGTGTCCTTGGTCTCTGATCCATATGACTATCAAAACACTCATGTAGGAATATCTCTGATTCAAAATATTAATTTGAAAGATTCCTGCTGGTTTCTAGTATTTGACTGAACAACAGGTGTGGTGTCCTGAGCTGTGTTTTAATAGAGGAAGATTAAAGACACACACAAAAGATGTCGTGATCCATTTTCCACGTTCTACTTCCACAGATGAGACTATTGACTTAAGGGCAGCACAGACTCTGCCTTTGTGTCACTGTGTTTACAACACTGTTACCCTTACACTACATTTGCATTTAATAGCCACTATATTCTAAGAAACAATGTTGTTACTGTAAGCCGCTGTGGTTTTAAACAAATCCCTCGAATGCAAAATCAAATGTAGTGGTTCATAGCGCTCAAACACATAGAGAGGTCATTGTTCCAGAGGACCGAGGTCTGACAAGTCAATGATCGCTGTGCATCAAATAACATGGCAACAAAACCAAACACAAGAGACAGAATAGGAAATCCTGCGTAAAGGATGCTGGAAAGTGGTTATGTTATTGATTAATTCTCATCTGTCCTTTTTTCCCCCTTGCCTCTCTCTCTCTCTCTCTCTCTCTCTCTCTCTGTATCTCCTTGTGACTCATCTCTTTCTCTTTACTCTCTTTGTGGATGGCACTGACTCCGACAAAAAGAAATCTTCACTCTAAGCCTCAAAAGCCATTAGATTTACCACGGTCAAGGTCACAGTGAAAATAATCGTTTTTCTTTTCACATGCTGCAGTGAAAGGTTTGGTTATGGTTTAATTTGCTACTTAATACACAATAAAGATGTGTATAGCATGACATTTCGCAAACAGGGATTGTACTTTGTAAGGCTCTGTAACAAAAGGAATGAAAACATAGAGAGGTCTGGTATTCATTTATTGCATCATTTTCGGATTCATCTAAGCACTACTAGGTCAAACATGGTCAAGAAATATAAATATGACAAAGAGAGAGGGAGAGAGAGACAGAGACAGAGACAAAGATAACACAAAGAAACTCTTTCACTCCCTGAGAAAGCATTAGAGATATGACAAGCAACATTTTTTTTTAAACTTTTGAGAGTGTTAACTACAGTTTATTTCTCAGTCAACAAACTGTCGCTGAACTGTCCTTGACTGAACTGCTTCTCAACACAAAATAGCTTTAAATGCTTCAACAACTTCCATTTGACAATACAAACACAGTGTGAGCCAGTTTTTCATCTTAACAAAAACAAGCTTCCCTCTGTGTCCAGTGATCAGAACATTAGAACAGTTTGACAACACAGAGTTCCCTTGTCTCAGCTGGCCAAAGAACACAGAACTGGTTGAGGAACAGATTGCGACAGAACCTCCAGGGCAGATACTGGACGTCTGTTTCAGTGAGTCTGGCTGATAATCAGACATCTCTCAGTGTGCCATGCACACTGCAGTGGCTACAGATAACTAGTTTAAATGGAATTAACTGCGCCATAAAAGTACATTAATACAAGTAAATCTACAGAAAGACATGAAAAATGGCAAGCACCGCAGGCAAAAAAAAACAAACAAAAAAACAGGCTTTGTCCTTATCCGTTGTTTGGGTTTCAACCAGAGGTGCCGCTCCTGTGTGAGGGTATGCGTCCTTGCCATGAGATTATGACTGAAACTGAGGTATCATTGTTATGTTATGTATTTGAAGGATGCAGTGAATCTGTCTTTGATGCTCTATACTGGAGACTGTACAGTTAACGTTCTCTCCAGTGCTCCACACTGCCCATGCCTTCTCTGATCAACCAGTCTGTTTAGACCCCATCTAAAGAGTTGAGGACCTCATCAGAATTCAGGGAGCATGTCTGACATTTTGCTTTTTTTTTTTGCTCTCTTCTTCCTTTGTTCTCTCTCTCTCTCTCTCTCTCTCTCTCTCTCTCTCTCCCTCTCTTGTCCTTCTCTTATAATGCAAGGCTTACAAGCTGGCAGGGCCTATTTCATCTTTTCATTTGCACATTAGTGCTATGCAACATGGGGACTTCACAGTACATCAAAAAGTTCTCAAACTTTCAGAATGCTAGGATTAGTTACAGTGTGACAATACAGTGAAGCACTGGTGAGCTTCATCCTGTTCTCAATAACAAAACTTTTCATCAAGAAACTTTCTCTCAAACGTTATCCCGTTGCTACACCAACCCTCATATTTTCTCTGCCTGAACAACTTGACCATTCAGAAAGACAATGGAAGCGTTCACTGGAAGGCAATGAAACTGAAAGAATGGTTGCAGGACATGCCTGCCATATAGAGACCAGCATCAATCTGCTGCCTACACACAACCCTACTGAGTTCATGTTGTTAATGAAGGGAGATAGGAAATTACAGAGTGATCAGCATTATGTCATTCATGTACCAGAGAGAGGAGGACAATACCAGTCAGTATCTACAGCACTAATTACACAGTCAGCTTAAGACAGCATGATAAGATGTAGTTTTAGGCCATAGACAATCTGCAATGGCTGTCATTTAAAAAAAAAAAAGAAGCTTTGATGATTGTAGTTATTAAATTTGAACTTGATCCTGAGGATGCTGAGAACTTTTCAAAGTGATCTGTGCTGTGTTAGAACATGACTGAGAGAAGATCATACTTCAGCAGTCAAAACCGCTGGAGGCCGTCATTCTCATGCCGCGTTTTATTAGACGCTCTAAAATTCACCTTTATGCTCAAAACAAAACATTTATCATACAAACTTTATGATCCTAACACAAAGGCATTAATTCTCTAGTTAATTCACGCTGTGTGAGATTCCTGAGCCAACCTTTTAGGGATGATTGATCTTTGTGTGCAATGGATTAGACTTCACTTCCAATGGACTCCCGGTGCATTACACCAAAGGGCATGTAGGATGTCAGTTCATTACAGAGTACCAGACAGTGAAGCCAGTGCTTCAACAGCATGTATGCTTTGACCTATAGGAGTGTTAGGATGCTTTGTAGTTGCAGTCAAGTCTGGCCTCATAAAACATAACCTATACACACAGTTAAAGTTGGATTGTTACCAGAGCACACCATGAACTCTGAGATGTTTCACTGGTAATCACACAAGCAGAACTGTAGCTACTTACAAAGATGTTATCATCTCTGTCCGCACTTGGATAAACACCAGCAGCTTCTGCACTATGTTTTTAGAAGTTTGAGCCAATTATGTTGGGGTACAGTTAGCTCCATGTCATGTTATTATATTCTTCAAAACTTTGGTTATGCCCACAGTACTGTTCTTTGAATCAACAGTTGCCTTGTTCATATTTAGAAACATTGCTGGAACACCAGACATATCATATGGAGAAAAATGAAACAGAGACATAACGACAAAAGAAGTGACATAGAGGGAGGCTGTGTGTATGAAAAGAGCAGAGAGAGAGAGAGACAGGCAGACAGACAGAGAGAGAGAGAGAGAGACAGACAGACAGACAGAGAGAGACAGAGAGAGAAAGAGACAGAGAGGGAGAGAGAGAGAGAGAGAGACAGACAGACAGACAGACAGAGAGAGAGATAGACAGACAGAAACAGAGAGAAGGGGAGAGAGAGAGAGAGAGAGAGAGAGCGCGAGAGAGAGATGAACACATATGGTCAAGATACAACTTTAGAAGCAGTAATGAATGAAGACCTTGGAGGAAAGAAAGAAAACACTTCGATGTGACTTCAGTAAATGCCAGACCCTTCTGGTTGGAATATGAATTGAAACCAGGTGCAGACTGTTTTATGTGGCCTTAGATTTAACTGTGAAATTCTGGGATGTTTGTGGGAGATTAAGGAAAATAATGATCACATGTGATAGGAGTCAGTAAGTGTTTCCAGCTGTACACAACACCAGAAAATATAGGGTTTTTTCATGAGTGAAATTAAAGCAATGAACTATGAATTGACACTAATAGAATATACAGATTACTATAGCTACATGAAGACATCATTAAGCATACTGATTACTCACAGTGTTGTCACACAAGAGTTATATGCTATGGCTGAGCAAAATAATGTAACATTTGCACAATATATAACTGGGACATTGGCTGATTAGAAGCCATGACTGGGTCAGTTTCTACAAAATCTTACTGACATGGTTAACCAGTTGGTGTGACATTTTCCTTTGAGACTTTTGGAGGATAACTTTAAGGTTGATAAAAGCATTAAACTATGCCCTGCTGAGAGCTTGTACAATTAGACATGTCTTAAACCCAGATACGTTTTTTCCGCTGTGCAAAGTTCCGCACAAAAAGCCTCAAACAAAAGCAATGGGTGGATTACGCAGCAGGTAGCCTAGAATTAGTTGTGGAGACATGTTTTGGAAATTGTGTGTCTCTTCAGCTCAGCTGAGTGAAAATGAAAAACGTATGAATAATGCAACAGCTGTGTGTGTTGTGACAGGAATGCCAACGCCCTCCTGAATACGAGGGTCTCTATTCACACCAGTCTCACCGGGGCCTGGTTTTCCGGGTATGTTGACAGGAAAGACAAGGATGGCTTGAAAACCACAGAAAAGAAAGAGAGAGTTTTACACAGAAAAAAAAAAAAAACGGAGACTACTAGAGGGAGGGTGCGACATCTGCACTCTGACAACTGGAAAACAGATAATATGGGAGTGTACTGATGAGACAATGTGTTTGTGAAAGAGAGAGAAAGCGATCAACACAGAGTGTTTTGTGTGTCTGTGAGTGTGTGAGAAAGATGCTGAGAGGATGTGTTAAATGTTTTTTGGCAGTTTGTGTGTGAGTGTGTGTTCCAGTGTGTCAATGTGCAGTAAATTTATAGTTACTGAGTCACGTGTTGCCTTAGTCTCGGTCCTCTCGTTGTGTTGTGTGTCAGCTACAGGGTGGTCCACAGATGGATGTCTCCAATTCTCTGTTCTCTGTGTTGTGTACAGAAAAAGGAACTTGTCTTAGGCATTTCCCAGTATCTCCTCAGTTAAGAGTCTTACTGTATCTACAAAGCATACTGTGCACATAACTGATTCTGAGAACTCTGAATGAAGCTATCAAAACAGGGCTGGTCTGAAGATTAAGTCTCAAAACAGGACCGAACGGTTAATCCTCAGTTTTCAAAGTTTCAGTTATATTGTTATGTTAGCCGGTGTCTTGCTTGACGCAATGCTGTAGAAAAAAGTACATCAGGGTCCCCAAATCCAGACCTGGGAGGCCAAAGTCTTGGGAATTTTTATGTCATTCAGACTCTGTGGAATCTAATTGGCTGATATGTGCAAATACCTGATTCCAAGGTAAAAAAAAATGTTAGTGGTTGTTAGCTATGCATCTAACACTACAATTAATCTAATTGGCTGAGATGTGCAGATACCAAAAAAATCAGCTATTATAATCAGAATTGATTGTGCTGTGGGAATTAGTGAAAGGAAAAAATGGGTCTAGAGAGAAGGCACAATGCTGATTTCTCATTAAGCATGAGAACAGTTCTGACTTGGAGTTGCCGGACCTGAACACACCAAAGTGGGAGATAAAGAGTTACAAAGGCTGCATGTCTATAGATGTAAATACAATCCATATGAAATGGTCATTACTTGTGTTTTTCCAGATTTCAGTACTCTGTTTAATATCCCATAGACAAGTGTGCCAAGCCCGTGACAGGTTCAAGTTTAGATCATACGGCAGTCTGGGTGAGGATAAGCTTAGACATGATGAAGATCATGTGAGGATACACAGGTCCATGTGTTACCACAGTCACTGGGCAATAATGTGGAAAGAAGCCAAAGCATTCAACTTAAATAGGTTTCCCTGCTGGGATAAGATCAAAGGACAGAATCCAATGAATTACAGTTAATGGGAGGGGTGGGGAGAGAGGAATGGCCTGAGGTTAGGTGGAATACATTGTTTTTACATATGGCGTATACTTTAGCACTTTATGAAAAGTGTTGTTGAAAAGTAAAACATAGGATTTTCCTCATTTACTTTAAATGCATCATTAAGACAGGGTGAGTAGTTAGTAATTGTAATTCCCAAAAGCTAATATATGATTAAGTATCCAAATTATGTCATATTAATCACAAGGCCATAATTGTATGGCTGTAGTCATGAAGTTAACTCCATCCAGCTGCCAAAGCCAAAACAAATAACATTGCAACACATTGCAGGCATCAGCGGTAAAAGGTGAGTAAGTGGACCGTAAGGCTGCCATTTTCATGGACTGTAATTTACATTTCATTCTGTTTTATGTTTTCTGCTCAGTGGTTCAACCGCCTTACGCATGACCTTAGTGAAAGATAGAAAAAGAGAAGATGAATCAAACAGAAAAGTTATCTTTGTGAGCAGTTCTCATTCTACACATGAGTGTAGTTCAGTCCTGACCTGAGCTGTAGAAGGTTACCATTGGTCTCTCAGTAAAGCACTTAAGTAAAGAGTCCTATTTCAATTTGCCATGGAAGGTAAGCCTAAGAAGAATGGCGTGTATGCATACATTAAGTGTCTGTTGAAGGAAAAATACAGATACAGAGGATGAATGTTGTAGCTGTTGTAATCACAATGAAAAGGAAAAAAAGGACCAACTTGGCCCCCAATAACAACTCCTACAGTCTGTAAAATGTTGTATTTAAATGTACTCAAAAGGGTACAGATCACATGAGAAAAGCAGATCCTGTCTAAACCCAATGCGCCTGCGTGTATTGTCCCACATATCTTTTTATCTCCTGTCTTCCATTGTCTGAGACAACAGCAACTGACCTCATGACCAATATTATGTCTTTATTATTTATATGACACATAGTCTCATACAGTATGTGCATGGCCTGCAGCTCTCTCTCTCTCTCTCTCTCATTCATATTTGATTCAACCAGCATACAGTGCAGCCAGCATGCAGTGTCTGAATACTAGGAGGCCTCCTCTTTTCTATGGCCTCTCATTACTCTCAATGAATAAATTATGAAGAGGACCTACTCTCTCTCTCTCCCTCTGATATAAACAAAGAAATCAGAGAAAGAATGCATGCTGTTACTCCATCACACCAGAAATTGTGACTTGACAGAGACAGGGGTCCACCTATATCAGAAAATATGAGATAACAGATCCACACAGGAAACTGGGAGAGATGCCTTTCATCGTGAGTTACCCTGCCTTTTACCTGCTGATGGACTGAGGTAGATTTGATAAACTAAACACAGTGAGTGGTTAGATTGCACAGTGTGCAATCTAAGTCAGTAAACTGGTGTATACTCTGACTTATTCTGTATGGTTTCTTTCCACTCTGGAACTTGCTGGTTCCCTTCGCATGGTGATAGAAACACTGGTTCCAAAGTTTAAAGTAAAATGTAGTGCTATCTCTCAATAGAAGCCTATGGAACTGACTGCAGGCTCTTTTAATGGATCTTTTGGTCATTGCTGTGTCACTCTGACCTGATTTTTCATGATAAGAAACATTTAAGTTTCCTATTCGTCATGGGAATGAAGGAGGGAAAGACAGACATTGACATTATTGCAATAATGATGAAATGACTGCTCCCTTGTGCTCTTGAGTTTGGCCTAAAAGAGCATTCCTTAACCAAGGAGAACACTGACTAGCTCCAGCTGTCTCTTGTACGCACATGTAGAAACCAGAAACAAACAAAAAATGTGCCTCTCTCTCTCTTTTTTTTTTCACAATTTGCTGTGATTTTAATGACTCTGAAAAGGCAGGGATGTGATCAAAGAAGAAAAATCTTGGAAGATCGTCGAAGACTTTAAAACAACACAGAAACATGGAAAAACAAACAAACAGTTAAATGTATTTATTCATTTACTTATTTGGAGAAACTATTTGCGATTAATAAAATGCTCAGATGTTTGTATGAAATAATTTATCCTTATCCTGATACTTTCCTTACATGGGAAAACAGCACCAGCATGTAATTTGAGCCGCTAATATTTTATGCAACAGGGATAGTAAATAATCATGTTAAACTGAATCAAAATGGCAGATCATCCGTTGAAGCTAACAATGACTTAGCAACTGGTGTCTCACTTAATCTTGAACTGGAACAAATTTGGCAGGCATCTTTTTTTTCGTTTGTTTTTTTTTAGGGGACAATCAGTGAGTGAGTGCCCTGAGCTCTCTTGAAAAGGTTGGGCTCCCAAATCAGAAGCATCAGTCAGACTTGGCCGGAACAGAATGTTCACATTAGCGGGTCTTTTTCGACCTAATTCAAATGGGCACACAACCCGTCAGCTGACGCCCTGTTGCTGGGCTCCAGTTCCATTTTGGAAAGGCCGTTGGCACACTGTTCGTTAGTGAAAAGGTAATTCCTCAATGTAACCTTTTGCTTTGATATCCATATGAACAAACACTGAAGGGGGCACACACACACACACACACACACACACACACACACACACACACACTTGCTGATGTAATAAAGCTTGAGTCACAATTTATGTTTCTGACCTTTTTGATACACAAAGCAGGCAGCAACAACAGACAACTACATGTGTGTGGGAAAAAAATCAGACTGACAGAGATGAACACTTAAATGATCAATTAACAAATCCAGATCCATTCATAAATCAGTTATAATTAACTCAGTGTTACATTGTTTTTTCAGGACAGTGATTGACATCTAAGGACTGGAAACAGGATTGTCTGAATCTTTTATTGTACACTGCAGAACAGACACTGTCCTCAATTCACCGTCATTTACCATCCAACTCCATTTAACCACTCCAAAGATTAGGCCCTTAGAGTGAGACCTAATGAGAAGGGGGAGGAGCTACTGCCTTGGTGAAACAATGGTCCATTTTTTTCTTACTGCATAAAAGCACCATGAAATTCCCTGAGTAACATGGTTCTGTCAGCCTATACCCCTAACACACTCATATTCTTCATTTTAAAAGTCCTGAAACTCTAGACTGGTGGTGTTATTTTCCTATAAGAGTTCTTAAGCTCATCCAATCCGATTAGGACAGCCTCGACGTCGGACGAGCTCCCCTCCCCAAACCTCAGCGTTGGCCTCTGGAGCTGGGCGGATATCATGTCCCTTAACGGGATTATTCTATTGATCCTCTGTAAGAAGGGAGGCACTGTTTACTGTATATGAGGGATAATACTACGGACTCACAATTTTGCAAGGTTCATGGGACCTAAGGCAAGAGGATTTCCAGTGCAAAGTGTAAATTGAGTACAGTGAAGACAATGTTTACACACACACACACCCTTCTTTATGTGACCAAAAGTGCATGGTTAAACATGGAGAAGCTGAAAAGCAAACCTATACAACCAATATAATGCACTAGTAGAAATATATTTACATATATGGTCTACTTATTTCATATTTCTTAGTAGTTCAGGTTCTTAAAAGTTGCAGTCTTTTAAGGGTAACTTTTTAATCAAAGAAAACTCTTGAAGCAGACAAGAAGAATTAAGTACAAGACAGGATTCACTCTAAGACTAGTCAGCGTATGAAGATTTGTTGAGGAATAGATTTTTATTTAAGTTATTTTGATGTGCAAATTTCTTTCAGTGTGATTTCAAACTCCAAAACTGGCAGACAGAAATCAGTACCAACAATACATCTCTCAAACCACACAGCACACCCCTGCATTTCCTGGAAGATACAATTACTCCACATTACCAGGTAATGTAATATCCACAGTCATATTAGACAGGAAGAGCATCCATTTAGCCACATAACTGATTATCTCCTGTCTGCTACTTCCACAGTCATTCATTTGGTGACATAATCAGGCCACTATTAAGCAATACTCAGCTCTCTCTGCCCATAATCTCCTCTTACAGAAAGAGCATACACACACACAAGCAGGAAAGGGTGTCCCGCTATTTATTCAACGGATACCTGATATTATAAAGCTAATGACTGAAAATAAATTGCTGTTTTTAATATATTAGGGAGCAAATTATCAAGCAAGAAGTGCTGATTCAAGAAAACGATCCGGCAAAGACAGGGTTTGGATATTCAGCAGTTTGAGTGCGCCATTATAGAAACTATGATTCTTCACAGGTAATCATGTGACCAGCTAAAAAGTTCAGTTATCCCTCTCTCTCTGTATTGTACACAATGGAGTTTGCAGAATCAAAGCTACACACATTTGCATACAAAGGACACAACAGAGATGTTACCGTCGCTGCGGCTCGTTCTGTTCACTGAAGCTCAGTTGTGAATTGTTCTGACATGGGGCAAACACGGGACTAAACTGTGTAAATACAATTATGATCAATATTAATCCTTAATGTAACTGACATGATGCTTCTCCCAAAGAGCAGGAACACAATGTCAGCTGTAGAAAAGATGTCTGTAAGAATCTAACCAAAACAACAACAACAACAACAAAAAAATACAAACAAAGCTGCTCATGCAAAGAGTTTATTAATGAATAATCAAAGGAAGCATACTCTTTACACTGTGACCATGTTCATCACTGTTCACAAAAATGTGGATACTGACTTTCTTCAATGACACACATTTCCCTTCTTTAAAATACTCTAAAAATAGCTTGTTTTGAATTTAAATACTTGGTATAGCTTTCATTTTTGGAAGATAAGAAAAATATGCACTATGAAATATAATGATTATTTGTTTTAATAGATTATAGTACCATATGCAATTATATGCAAATCATTTTTTTTCTCTCCTCCATTTCATATAGCTCATTTCATGCAAGGAGGAAATAAAATTGATGCCACTTTGTACAAAACAAAGGACCTATACAGTTTTTGTATGAAAATAGAAAAAATATCAAAAGCAAGATATATGAAATGTTTTAACTGACAGTATTGCCAAGAACTTGTAAAAAAGTCAATGATGATAAACTACTTACAACGATACAGCTTTTATGCAATGTGAATGGGAGCTAAGAGGGAAAAGCCCAATTGGAACTGCACTCATGTTAACCGTGTATATAGTGAGACAGCATCAAGACTCCTGTGTTAACACTGTGGGAAAGACCAATCAGGCATAATATATCTGCAATGATATAGGTACTCTGTATTAACATACATTTTCAATTCACTCATTTCTGAGAGCACAATGTGTGCACCTGTACACCAGTCTGATTATATATATATATATATATATATATATATATATATATATATATATATATATATATATATATATATATATATATATATAAATATGTATGTATGTATGTATGTATGTATGTATCTCATCACATCTTCATAAGTACAAGTGTTTATTGCCTTCACTTTATTGCCTTCACATGAAATAGACTGGATTTAAATGACATATTATATTAAGTCAAAAGAGAATGTGATTAAAATCAGACCCAGAGTGAATCCAGTTAGAAGACATATTTTAGTATCCAGTACACAAATCAGCGATAATACTAAGAGATGAGATGGCCTAATTCCTACTGAATGAGAACACTATAACTGATTTACATTGCATACATACAAAAACAACATATTTGATCTCCCCAAAGCTTTGTGTGTACAAAACCACATCATCTAAAAGACTATCATTCATTGCAAAAGAACAATTTTAGAAAATTAGACACATATCCACCTGTAACATATTGCCACAACTGATCAGAAGTGAACAAACAAAACCATGGCCAAATATAAAATATGTCTTAAAATATACTTTTCTTTGTACAGCATGAGAATGGCTTAAAAAATAAATACATATTCTTTTAGGCATTTGTGAAATAACATATTGCCTTTGCTGGTAGCTAATAGCTAATATAATAAGCTAAAATTGCATACATGCATTCAATAGCTCGTTGGAGTGTAGGGCAGGGAACTGCAAAGTCAAAATCAAATTCACAGCAAAGACTAAACTTATGAACAACGTTGATAGAAGCAAGGGTACAATTAGGTTTATCTTAAAGAGCAGCTTCAGAATCAGGATTCTACTTTTCTAACTACAGACCTAAAGTAACACTTTACATAACTGTGTGTGTAATCAAGCTTGTATTATTTTAGCAGCTACACTTGTGTATCTTCTGTATAAAGCTCCTTTTGCTCTCTGCGTTGTGGTGATCTTTCTTATATTATATCACTGATGTGTGGTTACCAACCAACAATATGGTCAGTTTATAAAGCAATGAGCAGAAACCTGATTCTAGCTTTGCTCTTTAAGGGAGAAATCACTTATAACTACAACATTTCCTTGCTAATACACCAGGAGTAAAACTATTGAAGAAACCCCCCCACTTTCACTCAAAATGCTGGTTTATTTTACAGATGCCATAGCATAAACACCAGTCGGAAGAGGCATCTTTGTAAAGCGCTGTGTAAAAGTATTGCTCTGTCTAACAGGTAGTTATTTATACCACAGTGTTATCTATCTTATCCGGCCTCAGAATGGATGTGAGAGCATTGCTTTAATGTGTAAAGGTGCTTTACATTCTAAGTGTGTAAAAACTGTGAGTTTTCCCATCACCTGCACCATGCTGGTCTATTATACCTAGTACATTCATATTTCAACAGCTTTGACAAAATGTACCCAGGGAAAAAGGTTTAAAAAAAAAACTGGATGCATAGCATTTGTCCAACTCCAAAGAGGAAAGCAAACATAATATCAGCAAATAAGGTGGGTGTTCCATAAGGATGAATAAAAGCAAAGGTTTCGACTACACTTCTATACAAACAACACAACATCTTTCCACATCATCTCTATTGCATGGAGGTCAAGGCCATCTCCAAATGGGTAACAAACTTTGATTGAAGCAAATGTTCCACTTGGGTCACAGTATCTGGGCATGATTGAGTTATCGTGTCAACCTTAAAAACTACACCCTTTCAACCCGACTGGGGTCATAAGAGTCTATGGGGGGAAAAAAACAGAGACAAAGGAAGTTAGACCACTCAGTAGCTCATGCTATTCTTAACTTTCACGACAGACAACATGACAAATATGTAAAATAGTCTGTACTCTGTGTTCTGCTTGTTATGCCTTTCAGTTCACTATGTTCAGTGACATACCAGGAGGAACCTAAAACATTCTTCCTGTGGACAATTTTTTGCATTAAGCAGGTTAATGAAAAAGGAGAATGCTTCAGGATAACAGACAATGCTACCCTCTGTTGGTATAAAGAAGACACTGCATCCATGTTTTAAAGCATGATAGAAATTGCAACTAAACTCCTGTTTTTGCTCTTATCCCTTTTTACCCATAAAGGTTATGATTACAAATGAGAACATGGAAAACTGATGAATAAACAGCAATAATAAATGGTCTATACTTTCCCCTTTACTTACTATAGCTTTTACTAAATCTTGTCATATTTAGAAATATTGATAAATGTCTCTTCAAAATGTATTTCCGCCTTATCAAATGACACCCAAGAAATCTTCAGTGTGGTATTAGTCTTTGCCTTCAACCAGTTACAATTCAGCTAATTCATTTTAAGGACAGAAAGAAATAAATAGTCCTGTTCACTTATTCAGGATTCACACCTGAGGGAAAGTGGTTATTCCCTTTTTAACATCTTTATTCCTGCACTGACCTGACACAAGTGGTAGATCTTCCTCTATTGATAACTCAGTGGTCATACTGAAGCTTAGAGGCAGTGTGATCTCTCTCTTGGCCACTGTGCCACCACGAGGCTGTGGGATTGGACACGACATAAGCTTTGGTGGCTGCTCTGCTTTCTCCTCTGCCATCTCCTTCTTTAGTTCACTCTTTTCCTCTTCTTGCTTTTCTGTCTCTTCTTTTTCATTTTTATGCTCTGTGTCCTCCTTCTCCCCTTCTCTCTCTTGGTCCTCCATATATTCTTTTTGCTCCTCCTCTTCTCCTTTTTTCTCATCCTCTAGTCCTTCTCTCATCTCCTTTTCCATCTCAACCTCTTCCTTTCCCTCCTCCTCTGTCTCATCTTCAACTATTTCCTCCTCTGTCTCCTCAGTGGAGTTGGTGCTTTTAAGGCTGAGATGTTTCATGTGGAACACAGAGTCCACTTCCTTCATGCGGGCTATTCTCTCAGGCCCTGTTTGACTGCCTAAAGAGGGAGAGGATGAGGATGCTGCTAACTTGTCCTGAAGTGCTTCAACAATTTTTCCAGTGCTCCAACCTTTCCTCTCACGTCCACTTACGCTTAAAGCAAGCTCCATATCTTCTGTTGCAGGAAGTGACAAAGGAAGACTGCCTGGTGGAAATTCCGGTATTTCAAAAACTGGTATGACTGTGTGGACCTCTACGCTGGATTCAGCTACACTGGATTCAAAATTCTTTCCACTTCCTATCTCTTCCTCCATATTCTGTGCTTCTCCATGGGTGTCCATGGTTGTCCCTGATACATCCTCAGACTTTCTTCTCACATGCCTGGTCTCATTCTCTGTGGCTTCGTTAAAGACTAGTTCACTCTCTGTTGAATTAGGAGTCCCCTGAGACAGCTTGTTACCGTCCTGCTGTGCCACAACCAAGGATTCGGCTGGCACAGCAATGCCTAGTATCCTGGCAGCCCTCTGTTCAATGGACTCGTTTTCAGGAATCCCTTCAGCACACTGAACCTGGTAGAGGTTGCTCAGATCCTCTGTTGCCATGCTATTTGCTTTCTCTTGACTCAGAAGTGTCTCCAGGTGTTTGTCTGCTAACGTCTGCTCATTCTCCCACCTGAGATGATCTGAATAGGTTTCATCATCATTGTCATTATGAATACAGTCTGTTCTAAACTTGAAGTAGTAGCTTTTGGCAGGAAGAGAATGAGGCAACCTCTCAGAACTATTGGATACCGAGATATCTTTCTTATTATGTCTCTCATTCTCCATTTTAGAATGGAAGTGGGTCTGATTGTTGAGACTAACAGACTTCACTGAACTCTGTTCATTTGCTGTGTTGATTTCTAAACTGTGCTTGTCTAGATGGCGTCTGCCCTCTGATGGTGTGATTGGCAAGGACTCACACAACTCTGAGTGGTCCGATGGGCTGGTAAGCATGGGTGACTCTGGACTAAGACCTGCTGGTGAACCTGTATCGACTGTATCTGGGATTGTTGTGTACACTGTTAATCCCACATCCTTTAACAAACATTCTTTGGGAACTGCAATATCTTGCCTAAGACTCCCAGGGTCACCTCTCAACATCTCAGGGACCTCATATCTTACAAGGCCAATATCCTCCTCTTTCTGTGGCTTGTTCAAATTTGGAGACTTCCCCTTTGGTCTTGAAAAGGCCCGTCTCACCTCTCTGTTGTCAGGTTGTGTCACTACAATGCTCTTACTGTCTGAATCTGACCTGATATTTAAGTTGGATTTAATTAGATGCTGCTCTGACAGGTTGTTGTCTGGACTTGATATCGGTCTTTTAGTTTCCCATTCAAGGCTGTTTGGATTCATCCCGTGCGCTGTGCCACCGACTTCACTGTTAGAGCTGTTCATCTCCACAATATTCTGATAAGCCTCATCCAGGTTCTCTATGCTTTGGTTAGCACTTGGACGTTTTCCTATTTGATCCTGCAGTTCTTTGTTGATAGATTCAAGCTCCTCAATAGCATCCCATGGCCGGCGTCCCACTGGTTTCAGCAGGAACTGACCAAAAGCCTCTTCCACTACCTGAGGTTTAGGTGCACTCCCCCTGTTGGATGGTTGGAGATCTGGAGATCGTGGGGTTGATGACGGCTGGTGCTGAGCTGGGGCCTTTCCTGGCTGGCTGGAACTGCTTCCTGCTCTGGTCCTAGAGAAAGCACTGTTGCAAGAGGGGCTGAGATTCTTCTGGCCTTTAATGGGAAACCCATAGTTGGCACTGCAGTCTGTACTCACTCCACTGTCTGTGGTAGTGTCTGAAGATGGGGGGTCAAGCATTCCATGGATCAATGTGCTTGATGAGGAGGCACCTCTTGAAACCTCTGGTGAACCCGTCTGTGTTTCTTGGTTTCTATACTGGTTCCCTGGCCAAGAGCCTGCATAGCATAACTCTTTGTCAGCACTTTCTTGGAGAGACCAAGCATCCACAAATTCTTTCCTCAAAGGAGCATTTTGAGGGCTTTTCATAGATGAGGAGCTGGTGGAATGTGTTTGTAGTTCCTTCATACTAGATGAGGTATTTGAGACACTTTGATGGTGAGACTGGGATGCCGTATTTTCCACAGGTCTAACAGTTGGGCTTGGCTCTTTCTCATTGTTATTCTGATCGGCAGCCTCCTTGGTTGTTTGCAGATTTATGGGGACAGATACAAGGCAGAACATAGTTTCTTTCAACTTCCTTCTGGATTTCTTATTTTCTGTCTCTTCAGGCTCAAATTTCTTAACCTGCGTTATCATTTCAGAGAAGCCTTGCTCCTGCTTGAAGCTTGGCTGTGACACCTGGGGGGATTTTGAATTCTCTTGGATAGCTGGGTATAAATTACAGTTTTGGTCCACTGCTGTGTTTGAGTTTGTCTTTCCTTGCATCTGTCTTTGCCAGCTGTCTTCATTAACACAATTACTGAGGTTGCTTTTACTTGGTTCTGTGCTGTTGAAGGATACTTCTGGCGGGAAAAAGGCACTGTCATCTGGATTCTTTTCAGATAATGGGATAACTGGCATCTCATTCCTGATATTCCTAATTTTGTCTGCATCTGTTAGGGAGTTCCCATCGATTCCCCCTCCTGAGATGTGCCTGACACGTGGATCATCAAAGGGGATGTATTGCACATTACCCAGACGCTCTTCGTTGTATCCTGGATAAGCTTGTCTTCTACAGGGCACGCTCCTTCTCCCATCCCTATGATGGTCTGGCCAGGACATCCCTGTCTGCCTCATAAACCATTGCTGAACCTCAGCCATGGCAGGTCCCTGCAGGTAGGGATCACCCCGATACTGGTAGTTGCCCATGGCGTCGGCATAACTTCTACTGTTCACCCTGATGGGCTGCCTTCTATAGGACGGCGGTGGGATGTAACCAGGAGGTTCCATGCCAGATCCACCAGGATCCGGCGCAAAGTATTCCTGCCTGGTGAAGGGTAGTGGAGTTCTGTCTCTCGAGCGGGGAGTCATGTCTGCAGAAAGCATTTCCACACTTCCACGCATCTGCTGGTGTGCCTCATATGATGGAGGCCTCAGAGGCCGACTAAAGCGGGCTTTTGGTAGGGGGGCTGACTGTGCTCCTGATCGTCCATTTTCAGCCCACCGCTCCCTTCCACTCCCCTCACTGTGATGTCGTCCATGAGGATCTCGTGTTGGGTGGCCATTTATTCGGTAGCTCCCGTATGGGTCAGGGGTTGAGGATGACATACTGAAGTACTGGAGACCATCTGAGGGCAGGGCCATTCTGGGAAGTGACTGGGATTTGGCTTTGGTTCTAGGTGGAACAGCACCCTCTGCTGTTCTTGGACGCCGTTGTTCTTGTGTCCATTTATCACCCTCACCTTCAGAAGGCTGACGACCCACGCCCATTGCCGGACGCCATTCCTCTGTACCCAAGCTCTGGTACTTCCTCTCGGCCGACATCTTCCACTGCTGCAGTGCAAGTTCTCTTTCTCTTGCACGGGCCATGTCTGCCCTGCACTGTCTCTCGCGGTACTGCTCCTCTGTGGCTGTGGCCATTTCAGGGGTTCTACGCATCCCTTCTGCCTTTCCAGGAACCCGTACTCCTCCTCCACCACCATGGTGTTCTCTGAATTCGGCATAGTCCAGAAGGACGCTGAAATCTTGACCTCGTCTCCGCCAGTAGGCCACATCCCGCTCACCTCTGGGCTGAGAGGACATCCCTCTGGGACCATCATAGAGCCTGAAACATAAAGAGATTGAGTTTGAAATGTTGGTAACCATGCATAATGCAAAATTCAATAACTCTTGTAAACAGTTTTGACCAACTGCTAGCAATTATTGCGCCCCGACTTGCTGACACTTTTGGAGACAGATAAACTAGCAGGCCTTTGAGAAGTTGGAAATGAGGTAGTCATTAATTAGAAACAACTAACTATCCGATTGAGTGAAAACACACTGATTTATTGACCCAAGATTAAAAAGAAATGATTTCATCTGCATGAAAATTGGACATGAGCTTAAACCAGCACAGATCAATTACAGATCGACTTTGAGTGCTAGCTATTCTTCATCTCCTCTCAGATCAGAACATATTAAGGCTATGCAGCTGCTGGGAAGTACAAAAAGTTCTCCTAGTGTTTTTTTCCCTCTCACAAATTTGTAATTTTATTATAATAATTGCAACTTCAAACTGATATAGCACCTCATGAACAAAGCAATGAAAGGTTTATTTGTATGACAACTGCTGATGTGTGTTACAATAAATGTACTGCATTCTACACTCACATTTACCCACATTATGACTATCGCACCTCCATGACCCCCTTCCTAACATTAGATTGTTTTACATACAGCCATAACATGTTGGTGGTGGTGGTGGTGGGGGGGGGGGGTGTTAACAAGCAGTTGTGTTACCTGAATTTCTTAGAAAACAGAATTGTCAATCCAAGCCTAAACCGAAGGAATTTCTCTCCCAGTGATAGAATCAGCACGGAATAATACGTGAAGAAACCCCATTATGCAACTGCCTAGCTATAAATAGAAGCAATATACATATTTAAATTAATCATGTATTATTAATTTTAGCGTTGCATAACAGATTGGAGAGCAGAATACCGATCTGACAGGATGGCTCGTAGGAATTGTAGTTTACCCATAGTCCTGTCTGCAAGACTGGACATGCTCAGTAGGGGGTGCTGACGTCTATCTCTTGACAGCACTGTTTACAACACAACAGTCCCATGTGGCATGCACAGAATCAAAAACAGCATGGAACAATCCTCAAGACATAGCTAATGAGTTTATCAGGGAGAGAGGGGAAGAGAGGAACGAGACAGGGAAGACAGAGGAAGAAAGAGAGAGAGAGAGATAGAAAGGGAGGGAGGGAGAGAGAGAGAAACCGAGAGAGAGGAGCGTGGTGGGGATGAAAGGGAGAGGGAGGATAGGAATGAAGAGGGGTAGGTGGTGACTGGAGGGAAGGAAAAGATGGCACAGAGAGAGAGGGAGTGAGTGAGAGAAAGAGAGAGAGAGAGAGAGAGAGAGAGAGAGAGAGAGAGAGAGAAAGGAAAGGAAAGGAAAGGAAAGGAAAGGAAAAGATCAGTGAGAGTACAGGTCACCACACAGCGGAAGGCAATTTGAGAGAGGAGAAACGAAGGACAAATTTCAAATGCAAATCTGTGGCACAGCCAATGAAACCGAAAGAGAGAGAAAAAAATCAAATGGCACCAGTTTAAGAAAGAGTGGGAAGAGGAAATGACATGAAGGAGCAAGCAAATGTGTTAAGATCCTGTCCTGCTGCTAGGGAAAAGTCCTTGACAACTCCCACCTTTACATAACTCCTCTCATCCTGCTAGGCAGTGCAAACCTGAGCTGCCGCATGATGGGAAAAAAAAAAAAGAGGAAAACAACATGAGAGGAAATGAGAAGGAAATAGGTTCTGATATACAGAAAAAGACAGAAACAGACAGACAGTCTAAGTGTGTTGGAGTGGTGTTTAGATAAAAGCACCATACACAACAACAGCACTCACCCACTGTCTGAAGTCAGGGAATCTCCCGGTGAGCGTCTATCTCCTTGGTTACTGATGCCCTCGCCTTCTGTCCTCTGTTTCCTGTCCCTGCTCTCCGTGTCACAAGGATAGCCTTTGGTGGTGTTTGCACTGCTGCCGCTGACATAGGCCGTCGAGTCTGCCTTGTAGCCATTTGATATAATGTGACCGGAGCGCTTATCGCCAATTTCAGACCGGCTTTTGCTCCGCTGTTGTCGCTGCTCATAGGATGAAGAGAGAGAAGTAGACTGGTGCGAAGAGGGTACGCTGTTGTTGTTTTGGGGGAGTTTGTATCCGTGTGAGATGAGGAGGTCTTCCACGCTGTACATGGCTGAGGGCGAGAGTATGTGTTTTCTTGAGTGCTGCAGGTGTGTGTTGTCTGTGTTCTATGCAAAGCCCTGATGAGAAGAGCCAAGGTATAGCTGCATAGGAGAGGCCATCACTGTGAAAGGAGTGAAAACAGGACAGCAGAGAGGAGAGAGCGAGAGAGATAGGGAGAGAGAGAGAGAGAGAGAGAGAGAGAGAGAGAGAGTGAAAGGGAGAGAAGGAGAGAGAGAGAGCCGTTAAAATGATTATCCCTCCGAATCCTTATGATGAAAGGATTGCCATCGCCCGTCCTGACCGGAGAGAAGACAAAACATAAAACCTCCCATCTTTCCAACAATGGAACAATTCGCAATGCCTGTCTTATCCTCTGTCCAACTCTCTACACTCCTCTCTGCTCCACTTCTCCTCCTCAACCTTCTCCTCCCCTAACTCTCTTCTCCCCTCCTCTTTCCTCTCAACCCTACAACAACACTGTATGCTAGCTCAGATGCTAAACCCTCACCATGCGTCAGCGTGAAACAATGTCTGAGCCCAAACAAACAGTAAGACCAGACACTGGTGATATTCTTCATGCTCAAAGGAGGGATGATTGTGACAAAAATATTTTAATGATACATATTTAAATGGTCCTCTCTTGACTTCTTCATGAGTTTGTCTTCAAGAAGATTAGACACTTGCCAGAGGATTATTGTGCATGTATGTGTACACACAAACGCACACATACACACCCAGTTGAGCAAAAGCCCCATAATCATATTAGCTCATTATTTCCCAAATCTGCAGAGGTTCAAGTCCAAACCAAAGCCCCAAAACAAGAGAAACCTCCACATGCAGCTATATCACCTGCTTTGTAATATCTCTCACACCATAGACGTTTCTAACGCCACAATACAAATCAAGAGTTACAATACCAAAAAGTTATAAACACAGATTCACAGAACAAAATACCAAGAGGGCGTGTTATTTTGGACATTCTGACAATTGAAATAAGAGTTTCACTCATTTCAGTCTAATGGTACCTTCATTTTCAGGTAACGTAGCAGATGATTGAAACCCTCTGACAGAACTTGTCAAGACGTCATTTTACACTACAAAATGTAACTTAGTCTAGACCTCATCCACAACATAGTATGTTGTAAGTCTAGGAACACTATCAGCAGAAATAAGCCACCAATAAACAGATAATCATTAACACACAAACCCCAAATATTCAAAGAAATACTGTATTTCATCTGCTGTGGAGAAAATCTTTGATAGGTTGAAGTTTTAAGTGAACTGCTGAATGTGAAGAACGCTTTGTCTGTGCACATCCACTCATTCACATGCTTAAAGGTGTGTTACTGGTTCTGCAACTGTGGAACGCTGCTTCCTTTGTCTGCTGAGCCAACTAATACGATTATCTCTCTCATTTAAAACTTTAAACCTGTTAGTTGTGGAGGATTGACTCTTGGCTTTCGTTCAGTGATACTTTCCCCCTCTTTAACTCTTACAGCTTTTCTGATACAATTTTTTATGGAGAACTCTTGCTTTATTCAGTTTAGTTTTACCAAAATATTAGCCCATGCACATTAATCTGGTTAAATTCCATAGCTGTGCATAGATCAGCTAATGGCAAATGAAACACACCTGTGTCCACTGTGTGAGACTATAAAAACTAAAGTCTAAGAACAACAGGAATTCAAGAGCAGAACAAATGTAATTAATTTGATTTTGCCGACTGTGTTATTCCAGGTTTATTTAATCTAGTAGAAAGAGAACATTTATGTGCCTATTTGCAATAAAGATCCTTTACAGGAGGCAAGGTCATGTGTTAGTTAAGAAAACTCTGTCCTAACCGCTGCAGTCTGAAATAAAGAACTGTCTCATACACCATATGGGACCTTCTGAGACTTTTCTTCCTCCCACAGTAGCAATGGATACCGGTGGAGGTCAACAGAATAGCCCCCAGAGCAGTATTGATCGATCTTCCCCTTCCCTCTCCCTCTCTCTCTCCTTAAGAAATTGCACACTCTAAAACACACATACACACACACACACACACACACCTTAGAGATACCACAACTTTGCAAAACAGCCAAGTGTATTAATCTTTTCTAGCAGAAAGAGTGAGGGAGAAAGACAGGTAGAACAAGAGAGAGGGAAAGAAAATGTCCCTGAAATGTGAGACAATGGTATCATATCATGAGCTCTGAGTAAACCAAACTGCTGATGCCTTGCGACCATATGCTTTATATGCAACAATGGCCACAGAGAGGGGGAAAACAATCACAAGGCTTATCAGCACCATAAGTCACCAGACAGCACATATTTTTCTCACATCTGTGACTCAAACACACGCACACCAATTCCCACAGCAAGTTTTGGTTAAAGTCCACTAAGCCCCTTTATGCAATGGGCTTACCATCGGATACAAGAAATCCGACGACACTGAAAATCCTCGTTTTGGCAAAAGAATGCAATAACAGAGACCTTTGCTACACTTACAGCGTGTACAGGGCCCATTACAATACTCTGTGTTGATACTGTAAATACACAGTGGTTTAAAAAATGGAGCTGCAGTTTTTACAATGATGACAGTTGTTCAGTGTGACTGTTTGTAAGAGCAGATCTGGTAGATTTGAACAATCAAGCACTTCTCTGTTTTATTAATGACTGGCTTTTATGGCTAACATATGTTACTGAGAGAGCTTAAAATAAACAGAAGCACATGCAGACCAGTGATGTAATGTGGCTGTGAATCTACTCAAACTGTACAGGAAAAGTGCATCACTGCAAATCATAAAAGAGACATCAAGGCTTCCTCTGCTACTAAATGCAAATCAGGTTGTCTTTTTTTTAGTTTATTTTATTTAACGGGAGGGGCACTGGAGAAGCTTTTAGAAAATGCAATTCCCCTGACTGTAAATAACTTTGAAATGCAAGTTTGTTTGCTGGGGCATTAAGATAGTAATCTTCATCTGAAATATGTTGCCGCTGATGCTCCTGATAAAAAAAAAAAAGAGAGAGAGAAAAAAAAAAAATTGCGCCAAAGCACTAAAATAGGCTGTTGTGAGCCAGTTTCCTCAGTAGAGTCTGGGGGTAAGGAGACTTCTTACCTCCACAGACTGGGAGGTATGCCCGTGGTGCTGGCACTGCCCTAGATCATACATAAATCACACATTTTTAGATCTCTCCGTCTGGAGGGCATCTGGCCTTCCTCACACCCACCCTCACCGTCACAGAGCTGAACTGTGCCTTCAGCCACGGGCCTGACAGTTTGGTGTCAACTCCTTATTCTTAGCCTGTCTGTGATCTACAGCGTTTGAGTGCAAGGAAAAGAAATGGAAAGAGACGGGAAGGGATTAAAAAAAAGAGAAAAAGTTAAAGAGTGAGGAAAATGAGAGAAAGAGAGAGTTGCGCGATAAACAGAAGATAGAGTCAAAAGAGGGACAGAAAAGGAAAGAGATGGGTAAACAAATGATGGATAGGGGACAAGTAACTGGAAAACAGACAACATTTTGAATATGAGCGTTTTTTTCAATGCATAAATACTAAAAATTGCATATGTGGTGTGAGTTAACTTCCAATAGGGCCAAAAAAACGATTAAACATAACGTTTGATTAGCCAGGGAAATATGCACATAGACGTGTGCACATTCAGAAAATTGTAAAGAAATGAAAACAACATTTACTTGTGGTCCAGGCATTCCAAAACCCCCTCTGACTCTTTGGAATACAGTTTCAGAGAGGGTGTGACTATAGGAAAACACTGAGAGCCAATCCGCCTGGAAAGAGTAAGAAGTAAACGGCTGCATAGGAAGTTTAGGGTTACATAGACAAAATATAACATCATTCCGTTTCCAATGTCTCACTCTCTCTGACAAATCTCTGAACTCTGTGATGTCTGAGAACGGAAATTGAAAATGTAATGAACTGATATGACACGCTCTGCTTCCTGAAGCATTCGAGGGAAAATGTATTATGAAAATGAAGGCCTATCCACAGTTATTTAATTTGATAATAAAACCATGACCTTGTTCCTCTATCACTGCATCCCAAAGATGGCGGAGCATCATTTCACAATAACAAACAAACAACTGTTCCAGACTGAAACAATAAAATGTCCACCCTGCCCCAAAAAGAGAGTTTTTCCATGTGAGCCACACCTCTTTATTGTTCCGCACACCCCTGCAGAAGCCCTGAAGCTGTCTCCTCAGAGGCACGTGGTCACATCCAAACCCTACAGCCACTTCCCTGTTTACTTTGTGACCTCATCGCCTGGCTTGAAGCAGGCTTCCTGAGGATATGCGTAGAGGGAAAGTGTGTGTTTGTGTGTATGTGTGTGTGTGTGTGGGAGCATCTTAAAGTGTTTCCATCTGTAAGAGTTTGACAGGTTAGACCTGGTCCTCTGAGGAGAATAGACTGGTCTCAGCCTTTGGCTCACACTGAACTAAAACAGGAGAAACATGTCATAATTCACCAGTGCTAAAGGTTCTTGTCCCTGAAAATAAACTTAAGCCTTTCATTCTGTTGTAACTCAAGAGTCATGACCAAGAAGTATGACAGGTCACAACTGTTCAATCTGGACCAAGTGAGATTCATCCTCCTACTGTCTCTAGTTATGTAAGCAAATGTTAGCATACAAAACCTTGACATTCATGACAATGTAAGGCATCAAAATCCCATTAATAAAGAATGGTGAAAATATGAAAAAACTGTTAACTTTTACTTAAATGATTCAGGCTAACCAAACTACTCCAGCTGTTTCGTCTTCATTCATGATAGACACATCTCTCTCAATTCAACAATTGTACAGAAGAATGTATGTGGTACACAATAAAGTTGCAAAGAAAAGGGCAATGCAATCAAGTTTTTGATCTTATTCAGGGTGCAGCAAACAAAGGTATGATAATCACCTCTGAGACGCAGCAAAAAGCGGCATGCCAACTTTGGGGGCATCAATATTGTTCGATCTCGATCACAGCCAGATTTGTGTACTTCTCCGTGGCAATGCCAACCAAACGGCCAACATTCCCACAGTAATTTGTCTCTTTGGAGGAAAACTTCACCCACCCTCTACCCTTGTTTTGTTTCGACAGTGTTCATGGTAACCACTTTTTTCCTTTTCTGAAAAGGACATTTTCAAACAATAGAGTACAAGAGCAGGGTGATGACTCCAGCCCTTTCGGAGAAGTTTTCAGACAATGCTAATTCAGTTGGCAGTACGATGAAAGGGGTTGACAGGGCAGGAAGCACTGCTTTGCCAAAATGTAAGTAACACATTACAAACCACAGTGCCAGGCTAATGTTTCACAGATACATATGCTCTCCACATTAATTCAGCCACATTAATCCGGCCGTATTGGTTCTGTTTATCAGGTTTTGTACTTTTTGCATCTGAAGTGCTAATTCACTCCACCCAACTTCGCTATGTGCTGGAGCCACAGTGGGGTCTTAATGTTGATTCAAATCGCTGTTTTAACATTCCCAGCTGCAAAGTTCTTGAATTTTTGCGAAGCCAGACACTGTCTAGTAGATAGAGCAATAGTGTCGTTGCCTCTGTGCATGCATTCAAAAGTGCTTACAAGCTTGCGTTTGTTTGTGATGAGAAATTCCTTGACGTCAAATGAAAAGTTCTTTGGCCGCTCAGACTCCTTTCTTTTATTACGGGAGGCTTTTTAAAAGCGAGGTGTAAAAAAGAGTATGGGATCATTTCTAGCTAAATAAATAAAATAAAATATAGCCAAAGCCAACCAATGTGTATTACAATGAAGACCTATGAAAACAAAGAGAAACTGTTTTAAGACCTTGACCCAGATGACAAAATTGCTGTCTTTTCTATCGCTTCTTATTTCTCTGAACCAAAGAAAACACCCAACATCAAGAGTAACTTGCAGCTTCTTACTGCTGAACACAGTTCCTTGCGAGACACACCATGTTTGACCTGCACAGCATGTTTAAGCATAATTAGCATCCATCAAGTGGCTTGGAATACCAGGAGATGACAATGACAAGGTTTATCAGTCAGACAGACCCTGATCAAAGGATTAGAACACACTAGCACTCTGCAAATCACTGTTTAGACTTGGCATGCAGTTAGCTCTCAAACGAAGGAGAAGAAGTCAAAGAGACGTTTAAACAAACACGTTTGTGCCATTGGATACTGACATAGAAACTCTTAAAACTCTATGCCAATGAAGACTGCGATAGCAAGCTGAGGTTTTGTTTTTTGTTTTTTTAACTGCTGTACTCACAGATCCCTATCTGTCTGTAGCCTGTGTCTCCCCTCAGCTTAATTGTCCCTTAGTTATTAATCAGGAAAGGAGAAAATACAAAGACATTATACAGCAGTCCATCTGTCCTCCATATGTTCATATACTGCACACACCCCTAATCAGTATAAAAGCTATACATACTTCCCGATCTATTCCTCATCTTATTTTATTGCCTGTAATATAGTGCTCCACTTTACTGTGTTCATTTGCAGATGTTGGTGTTTTGCTTGTTGGCTAACATTACGTGCCACGACGCATGCATCCCTCATTCTCTGAAGGACAAATCTGAAACTTGTTAGTGCCTCAAGGTTTTCAGATCTGAGAGTACAAAATGATATAAATAACTTTGCAAAATTGTCAGATTACGAGTCTTTTCTTTCATATTAGCCACACTTGGCCATTATTCCAGATTCCAAAAGTAATCAATAATTGACTTCCTACGCTCTGACAGATTAAACAATGGAAAACCGAGCAGCGACATCCTACGCTCATTTGAAAAGATTAAACCTTATAACAGTGAGGTCTAAGTCTGAGATTAATCCTACGTAAACTATACATGCTGTTTATATTATGAGGAACGTGTTGACCCAGGCCTTAGATACAGGAGTTCAAATGGGACACTTGGCAGGTCATCATTCATCGCCTGTAAAGAATAGCCTTTGCATAACCGCATCTACTGTGGCATTAGACCATGTGACAGACTTGACCCCAGTTTCTGTACGGGCTTTGGGGAGCACACTTTGTTAATGAGACAGGGACTGTCTCTATATTACTGTCTAGCCCACGCCTTCAGAACTGGTGGCTAGCAGTTACTTTCACTATGGAGAGCATAGGACTCCATCAGACACCAGACTTTGCTAAGAAGAGACACAAAAAATCACACACACACACACAAACCCGACAGCTGTTCTTGAGAGAGAGCAGAAGTTCCTGACCCTCTCTTGCCTCCTTCCCTTCCCACACCCCTTACACCTTTTTTTTGAAAAGTGCTCAAGGGAATTGAAACTTCTAGAATGTATCGTAAGGAAGTGACTGAACTATCTCACTGACTGGCCTTAGTACTAACTGTCTCAACAGAGGTTCAAACTAAGGTTAAATCAAGGCAAAAAGCTCAATTCTAAAGATCATAGTCATCATCATATATATTCACATACACATGTGAACATATATATGTGAATATATATATATATATATGTGTGTGTGTGTGTGTGTGTATATACATACATATATATATATTCGCACACACACACACATATGTATATTCACCTGAGGAACAGTGTCCCTTCCTTGCTGTCATCACATGTTACAAATGACTATAAAGAATTACATTACATGCAGTGGGTAAAAATGTACAACAGAATACTGAGTATTTCATTGCATTTTTATATAATCTCACAGGTATAAAACAAAATTATGTGACATTAAATTATGTTCTGTTGAGTATAAACAACTTGGATTACATAGTTAAAAATTTCTTTTATTTTCTTGTTTGATGTGCACCTCTAAGGGCTGAGCACTCATAGAGAATGCACTCATTTCACTTTCATATGTCGATGTCGACTGCAGGCGAAGTGATGTGTTATTCTCAGAAGAGTATGCATAAACAACTCAGCACTGAAAAACAGACAAGGCCTTCCTTTTAAAAAGGACACCATGGCATAGATGCCTGGCTAATAGAAGTGTCTGCGTTTCTGACTCCACCGCAAGGCTAACCCCACTACCTAAACCAGTTCAATATCACGCGACTCAGATACAGAGATTAGCATGGCTGTTCACGTTACTTCACAGGCTTCCACAAATCCGTAGGGACGAAAAAAAAACAACAACAGCATGACAGGTGTTATACAGACATAGCAAAATCATGATAATCATACAGTGTCAACTGTACTACCTTATTATTATGATTAAATCAGCTGCTTTAGTTTTCCACAGTGCTGCCTTGTTAGCTTGCCCTGAAACAAACCTTCTGCCCCCTTGAGGACAACAGATGAAAGACATGTTGCTCTTAAAACATCTTGCTGATGTCATTGTGACATCCAGGACAGGCTTTGAATTAGTTCCTGAAATCAAAGCCTAAAAGTGCCACATAATACTAATTATGTATTCATATTACTAGGTATTTTATTCCTGTTTGTCATTGTTTGGCAACTGATTGTTACAGTCTGAAATCTTGACCAATGAAGTGTTAAAACTCCAGCTTGGTAGAGATCAGTGCAGAAAGAAACACACATAAAATATCCATCCATGCTTGCAGTTGGGTTCAACAGAAATCACTGTGTATTCACCAGTGATGCATATTCAGCTATTCATAAAACAGTCATGTTACGTGACAAATTACAGAAACATGGGCTCGCTGACACTATCAGTCCTTTTCCAGGAAACAGACTTTGTTCTTTCTCCATATGACCCATGATAACCATTCGTTCTGCTTAAACTCTCTTTCTTTTTTTTTCTTTCAATTCCCATCCTTCCATATTCTTTTAAAGGTCACGTCAAGTTCTCCTCAGATGTGACAGAATGCAGGCCTGAGTGAACTTAGAGGAAAGCAGAGTATTTAATGTGTGTTAGGGCTCTATCAAATACATATTACATAAAAGCCAAATACCACTTCGAACTTTTCACTCCGTCAATGAATCTCTTTGTCTTTTCATGCCCAGTGATCCTCTTGACCTTATCTTAACCTCTGCACATTTGCTGTTTTAACCACCAGAAAGTTTGTTTTCTTTCTTTCTTTTTTTTTTTTTAATCTCACCTTTCCTCATTACCCTACATCTCCGTTCTACTTTTCTAGCACTGTTTTTCATCAAAACATGGTGAACAGTCCACCAGTTTAACTTCAGCAATGTCACACTCATATTCACTCAATGAAGACAATAATTACATAAGGTTAAAGGGCACATATTATGATGAGTCTCAGTGACATCTACAAGACAAATACTCCAAAATCACAAATGCTTGTGAATTGGCTACAACAGATATAGCCTTCCCTGTAAACTGGACGCCCTTTAATTTTCAGTGGCTCAGAGTAGTACAAACAACAATTTAACACATTCGGGCGTTCATCATTTCTAATTTTAAAAGTTTGACGTGATCAGACTGGCTTGTATGTTGACAATAAACATTCTGCAATATCCTATCCTCCAAGGTCAAAAGCGAAGGACTACGTTTAACTCTCAAATTAACCTGCTTCGTTTAGTTAGGAAATGCTTCGAAACAGCTACCGTAGACATTGACTTAAGTGCACATCCGGAACACTGTTGTTGACCTCGCACTTCCCTGCTCATATAATTACTGCAGGAAAACTGGAATCCCGCGAGCTTGTCTCGCAGTGCACACGCTGCCTCTCATTCACGTCAGCAACACGCTCGCCCTTTGATGTAGCTCGCTAGCTGTCCAGCTGGCATCATCACAAGTGAGCGAGACTATCCGCACAGTTGGAGAATTGCTGACTCTTTCTTCGATTGTGTGGCGTGACATGTTGGTCAAGTTTAAAATGAGACGAGAGCAATAGCTCAAGTTGTTAGTGAGAGTTTGGCACCTGAGACAACTTTATGTAAATTCACACCGCTCTAATTTGCTTTAAGACAGAGAACAAAACTTCAAAGGCATGTCAGTAATAACCATTTGTTCACATTTGTCCTGGCTCCCCAATCCAGTCACTTTCCATTTGGTGTTGCATCTAACAGTTACCACGTTCAAAAACACAAAGGTCACACTGATTATACGGACATATCCACGTATTTCACTTGAAAATACGAACAAGTTTAGTCAACTGGCTAACGTTCGGTGGGACTAATTATCAGTTGAAATGCAAGTTCAACGTTCAGTGATTTCGCTGCACCGTTATGCTTTTCTATGCCCTGCATAATACAGTACAAGCTGGTAGCTAACTGGTTAGCTTATTTTATGAGAAAGGGGCTGAGCTACCCATCTAACGCTTTTCTACTAAATTAACGTTAGTTCCTAACAAAATCAAATTTTTATACAGAGTAACTGTGTATTCTTGTAGTTTATAAAAGCCACAACAAATTATTTACAGCCACCAGTCCCTCAATGGCAAGCAGATTCGTGCAACGTTATACAGACTGAATCAGTTCTGGCCTCCGTTTGTATGTAGAAAATTATAAATATAACGTCACGGTACATTAACTGCAATTTTGCAAGGTAAGTCAGCTGCTGAAATGGAAAAATATACCACCTTTCGCTAGCCTCCAAGTATATGTGCTGCTTGTTAACAACCTACAGAGCTGCCGAGGTCTCGCTGAGCGAGTGCATTGCCCTAAGATGCGAAAAACATCCGCTACAAGAACGTATCCGAAGAAGAAAATCAATCACAAACTATCCCAGTGGAATGACAAGTAAAACGTTTTCCGTTGACTCTTGCTACGTACCTGGGATATTGCTGTTGTTGGGATCCTGTGGTTGCCTGCGTCCTGCTCAGGACGCCGAGAGCGCTGTTTTGAGCAAGGCATGTCTCAATGAGACTATACGATGAGGCACGAAGTTCTCCCCTTACGCTCCAATCCACTCAGCAGGGATAGGGTATGGATAGGTTCCACCCAAACAGCCTCTCTCTCTCTCTCTCTCTCTCTCTCTCTCTCTCTCTCTCTCTCTCTCTCTCTCTCTCTCTCTCTCTGTAGGCTAGTCAAAGAAAAAAACACCAGTCGCAAACTATGCCGTCCAACGAAAGGATGAGTTGTAAAACATTTTTCGCTGACAGTAGCCACGTACCTCGGATACTGATGTTGGGGTCCTGTGATTGCTTGCCCTCGACTGCGAGTGGGCTGGTTTGAGTAAGGTATGGCTCAATGAGTTCCTCCCTCACGCTCCCAGTTTACTTGCCACCGATAGGATATGGATAGGCTCTCTCTCTCTCTCTCTCTCTCTCTCTCTCTCTCTCTCTCTCTCTCTCTCTCTCTCTCTCTCTCTCTCTCTCTCTCTCTCTCTCTCCCCATGGCCGTAGTTTGATTATAACTGGAACAGGCATACATAAACACACACAGGGACAGAGATACACAACACAGATATGTTCTGGTTCACTCCGAGTTAAGATTGATCTTTGACTTGATCTTTGATTATCAGACATATGTCTTATGCGAGTTGTAGCCTAAATCTATGTGTTTCACAAATCTTTAAAAAAAAAAATCATGGTGTATATATGCGTAATTAACGGGTAATTATTTTTATAAAAGTATCAAGAACAAAATCAGTAGAATTACTCCTGTGAACTCGTGTAGAAAACCAGACACTGATTTTGAAATGCTTTGGAATGATAGAGACCACACTGACTCATAGCCCCATGAAATGGTGTTAGGAAAGAAGTATGAGTTGTTGCTGTTGTTGTTGTGTTGTGTATGTGCATTGTTGTTGGTTTTTTTTTATGATCAGTGTAGAATACACACACACATACACACACACACTCTCTCTCTCTCTCTTTCTCTCTCTCTCTCTCACATACACATACACATACACATACACACATACAAATACCTGTGTGTTTTTGTGATTGAATGTTCACAGATGGGGAGCTGTTCTTTTTCCACTACTTAAAAAAGAACAGAGCAGTCAACGGCTTCCATAATATTGACACAGATGTTACATATTGCTGAATTCACGAAAGAGGTTTAAGAGGGAGGGGAGAGGAGTAAGGGATTCTGGCACAGAGCAGACTTAACCTATACTGTATTCCCAAAGCAGAAATCACTTCAGTATTACCACAGGCTATTATTCACTCTCTCTCTCAGCTTTCCAGAAAACTCCCCAATTTGTTTTTAATAGCTAACCAACATTTACACATCTGTCAAAAGCAAATTTTGTGTAGTGGACCCCCTATTATTTTTATATTAGCAACACGTCTAGTCAACTTTAAATTACCTACTTGATGCTTATCTACTTCCTGTAAACCTACCCATTGTTTAGGTCTTTTTCCTCACCCCTACATCTCCTGTGGCTCCTAAATGTAAAATAAACAATCTTAAGGAAAGGCATAGCTTGTACAACAAGAGGTAGTGTCCGGTCTCCCACCTCCCATTATGCACAAAACGCTTTTGATACCGTTCAGTTCATAAACTAGCGTATGCATGCATTCACACAGCTCAGCGCTAATGTCAGATGTAGAACTGTACCACACATGTTGCATTATCACCGCAGTGATGTCACAAGGGCCTGATCAGCTGCTGTGAAGGGAGAAATAGGTTTGGAGCTGTAACTTTGGTGTAATATTAGTGAGTGGTTCTGCAATTGAGGCCTCTAATTCATGACCGAGTAGGAGGCTTGTGGATGATTTAATAACCCACACCTGTTAAATGTATTACAGAAAAAATAATCTTTTAGGGTCGCAATAACTCTGTGGTTTCCTAAAATATAGCTACATCCACTTTTATTCCTTTTTTTTGTGAGGTCTGTTGATTAATTTAAAGTATGCAAACAGGTCTCGAAGTTACGCTGAAGTGAAAATGAAATGAACTGACTGGTCTAGCATATTGTAAAGTCATTATAAATGACAAATAAATGACAGAAATGTTTAAAGTTGAATAACTTAATCTGTCGTTATTTGAGATAAACATATTAACTGCAAAATAGATTAAATATTGAAATAGTTTTTCTTTTTATTTTTGTAGTTACCATTTAAAAAGCAGAATTGGAATATTTCATTTCAGTACTCCTTTCAGATTTCACCTAAGTTTATGTTGCAGCAACAGACTTTGGAAAGCCAGTCAATCATCTGTTACAGTTACCCCATCAGAGCCACTCATAAGAGATTAAGAGAAGGAGATGACTTGCTCCTTCCTTTTCTGTTATTAATTTATAACCTAATTATTTCTAACCTTTTACAAACACCTAAGATTATTCAAAGATGATTAATGTGTTATGTTATACTTTCTGAGTTCCATTTTACATTTAGACTTTTAGGGGTTGTTTCCTGAACATGGCTTAAAGCTTGTCCTGGAAAAAGCATTTTCAGTGTATGTTCAGTGTACAGAGACAGTTTCAGTGTGCAGTCTTGCATCTGAAATTTAGAAATCTGGTGGAACACAGTGTTTTACACTGTACTTTGCTAAGCTGAGTTTGAAAATAAGTAGATTTTCTCTTTAAATCTGTCTGCGTTCTTGTGGATATGCATATCTCACACTACCATTGCTTTTCAGGCCGATATCAAATTCCATTGCCAGTCCAGAGTTTTTAAAAACTGAGAAGTCAGACTTGTGGTTCAGGAAATGGGTTAGAACAGGAAAACAGTACTGGGGTTCTCTGGCTCCTCGTTGTGGACAGGAATGCTCCAATCTTGGCTCAGCTGTTCAAACTAGAAATGTACATAAATGTTGTCTCTTACACTGAAAACAGATTCTGCTAACCCTGAACTTTGGACCAAACCTATCATTTAGTATGGGCTATTTCAAGATCCCCACAGCAAGCCTGTGGTCAGTTCCATGCATCACATTCTTTTAGGAGGCATCCTGAAGTCAAACAGTTAGGCCATGGTGAAGTTCCTTCCCCCAAACTTGCTTTGATGGAACACAGCAACAGTCATCACTCAGAACACCATAGACACATACTTGATGATTTACTGAGCAAAAGAAATGACACAAGCCATTTTAAATTATATTTTGGCTCTGCATATTTGCATATACTATTGAGCAATGTTTTAGGAATGCAATTCTTACATTTCTAACAGAATGTTGTTGTTGATTGAAATGGAACCTTATTCCAGAGTACAGGAACACATGTTCATCATTATTCATCTATTTAAAAAATGTTATTTTGTTAACTTATATGTTTGTCAGTTAGAGTGTTCACTGGGTAATGCATGTGAGAAACTATTTGTTGGGACATGGGTGAGATATAGGTCTTACAGTATATTTATTATGTTGTGTCATTTGAAGGATGAAGCAGAGCCTTGTTGAACAGTCTTCTTTACATTTGACTTAAGAAATGGTAGAAGGATTTTTAAAGCTATTAAAAGCGTTCATATCTTTTGAAGATGTGCTTCCATCACTGTCCCCCTTTCCATAAAACATTATCTAATCTTTTTAGCTTTTCCTCCGGAAAGTCAGAAAGTGACTAATCTTTCTCTTTCCCAAGAAAAGCCTTATTTACTTCACAGTAGCCCCTTTGTATAACATAACTGAAAAATCATTGAGTAAATGTTTCTAAAATAAGACTCATACATAAATAGAGCGGAAGCTGAGCAAAACTTCAATTCAATTAGCTTCTCAACAAAATGTCCACAGGCGCCAGTTCAGTTCCAACAAAACATTAAAGAACCCAGGAGGAACAAAATGAATTCAGAAATTCAGACACACACACACACACACACACACACACACACACACACAGATTGTCTGAAGTGTCATGGTGGTCTCAGGAGGCCCCTCAAAAACCACAGTGTCTGCCAGCTACATACCTTGGCTACCACATTCACATCCTCCAAATTTCCTCCTCTTTGACCACAGCAAATCCTCATTTGACTTCTGCCAGAGCTAGCGCTTCTGCTAACAGATAACAAATGTGTGTATGTAAGGGTGTGCTTTTGGGGTAGACAGGGCGCATAAGAGCGATGGAAGGAAGACAGTTACGATGGCGATGTAGGGGCGGTGGCGACCCCCCACCCCCCAGGTGGGATTTATTTCAATCTGTGCCCATCTTTGTCATCTGGATACGGTTGGGAGGCAGGAGAACCGTGGAGAGGGGTTTCAAAGGGGAAGAAGGTCTGTATTCAACACTTACGGATCATGTAAAATCCAGCTCACCCTCTGAACGGCCTGTATGAGCAGCTGCCTACTGTTGATAGTGAGATTCATGCTGATCCACCCTGATGTTGAACTAACCCCAGCCTCATGCAGTTAGCCTCCATCTGAGATCCAACCATAATGAAAAACGTCAGAACAGAACAGAAGAGGCTCAGATCAGCAGCAGACTGTTGACGGAATATTCTGGGAGCGTCATATTTGGGTTCTGAAAAGGGCTTTGGGAGTTTGAATTTTAGGTTTAGATGGAAAGTTACCTCAGTGTTTTCTGGATATTTTATGACGGTTTATGATTAAGAAAGCACTCAGACGTCAGGAAAAGCTTGTATAAAATTCATCAAAGAAACAGAGGGCTTACACAGCAATGCTAATAAAATATACAACTTCATCAGGTCAGCACAGATCAGAACTTACAGAACAACCCTAGATCAGGTTTTTGGAAAATAAACCTAAATGAACTGGTTTCTTTCACTTCTACTGGTTCAGTAAAAGAAACAAAGAGAGAAGGACAGCATATCAGAGGGGTAAATAATCTGTCAGTGTGAAAAGGCTTACTCAGCAACAATGGGGAGAGATATAATGAAATCATAGAAGAGTGGGGACTAGCTGGATAAACAACTACCCGTCCTCTTTTTCCAATTAATAAACACATGTTCGTGTGCTGGAAAAAGAAGCACAGTGTTTTGTTTTTTTTTTAACTTTTGTCATTTGTACACCTAAGCTAAAAAGACATTAAAATGAAATTTGGTTGGTGAAAATATGCATGAACTGATGAACTGAGAGTCCATGTTCGTTAGGGTGTTTGAGACCTTAAAGGTGACATATGTTTGTTTCATGTACCGATCAATTACTGGGGAAATCAAAAGAAGAGCTAACAAATCACACATGAGTTTGTGCAGTTTTTTTCTTAAACCATTAATGGTATTGTTTGAATACAGCAGGGTAATAAAGGCTGAAAACTCACTTAAATAGCATATGTGTATAGTGTTAACTGTAACTGCGATCTGACCATTGGAGAGACTCTCTTCAGTCCATCTATCATTCTCTGTCATTCAAACTCTGCTTAAAAAAAAACTGAACTTTGAGGGGTAAAAAAATATAACATATTGAATATGTTACAAAACATGAGTAGCATAATAATTTATGAATGGCCTCCTTTACACCTAATCAAAGGCTCCTAATGAGAACATACTAACTGAGGCCTCACCTGCTGAACATAGACAAGGCCAAACAGAGAAAATGAAAACTGCAGTGAAAGGAGCCTGGAACGGGACCAGTGTCCTTGTGCCAGAGGCTGGTTACTAATCACTTCCTGTTTTTGTCTTAGAGCGGCAGGGAGCATTTGACCCCTGTGGCTGGATGATTAGACGTCTAGAAAATTGCCTGTGCCCAGACAGCATGGCTAATTTAATACGTCCAGCGCAGGCTGTCTTCTAACAGCTATGGCATCAGGGACAGCTTAGAGAGGAGATTCCCTGTCACCAGAGATCAGTATATGAGAGGAGAAACATGAGACCTCCTACACAAACACAGTCAGTAAGTAACACACTCAGTTTGGCCCAGAGCCTGGTACACTGGAGCGTATTGGGCATGTGTGGGATTGTTTCTCTCTACTTTGATACTTTCAACCTTTTTCATTAAAGGACAATAGTAGAAGAAGAGAGAAGTTCGCCCGTCTTAGCTGTAAGGTGAGTTAGTGTAATATTTTCCTTCTTTTATATACTCTATTTTATAATTTGCCTTGAGCAGTAGCAGCAGAACAGCATAATAACATATCAAAGAATAGAAATGAATTTTATAAAATAAATGTAATCAAAGTGAAATCAAGCTGTCATGAGGCTCTATATCTGAATATGCAGAGAACTCACATTGTGTAGTAACAGCTCTGTGATCAGTTAAACTTATATCACTTGTTATGACATAGAAGTTGTGTGGTTGAGTGAGGGTATGTGGGTGTTTGAGTGTCTGTCAGGTTTTACTGTATATGTGTGAGTTTTCACACAAAAGTGCAGAACAGTGCTTTGTTTGCGGTCCAGTCTCAGCTTCTACCATCGCCTCACTGTTAGGTAAAAGATACACACACGGCTCCTGCCAATCATTAGTAAACTGTCAGCTACAAAAACCAGCATTACTACTAGTGCCAAGCCCAAGTTTCCAACCTTTATAAGACTTTGAGCAGTTCTGTTTCTTTCGTAACAACATTATAAGCAAGAACAGTAGTGGAGAGTTAGTAAGAACAGCAGAAGCTAAATCCATCCTTATTGAGAACAGACACACATATACACACACACACAAAGCATGTACCTCTGCAGCATGCAGTGATGTTTACTAGCGTTGCTAATGAGTGATGTCAACCCACTTGCTTTCAGTACCAGGCACTGCCCTGTCTCTCTCCCTCTTCATCCTGGGTGGAGGACAGCGGAGAGGGATGGAAATGCACAATGAGATAACCACCATCTGGAGCTAAAGACAGTCTCAACACTCACACACACATACACACATACCCACACATACACATACACACACAGAGAAATGGTCACAGTAAATCCTTGATTCAGCAGTGAAGGAATGCGAAGGAACGAGCAGCAACCAGTTAACCAACAAGAGCTAACTGTTTCAGCACATTATGCCAAAAAAGAGATGACTTAATACACATTCTCTCTCTCTCACACACACACACAACGAACGGTGTACGCAGATATTTGCAAATCTATGCAGATGAAAAAAGTAACAGGAAAGAGTTAAGGGATAACTATACAGTTGGGAGAAGCTGAACACGACAGTGTGTTTAGAAGTCTAGATCTAACAGATGGGCATCCTCTTTGGACATGTGGGGACAGTACCTCTTGCCCCCCCACACCCCACCAACCTTTCCTGAGAGTATACTGCAAGTGGAGAGAGTCCATTTGGGACTGGAGTGGGAGAGAGTGAGTGTACGAGACGGGATTAAATAATATAAAAAAACTCTTTAAATGAAGCGTCACCCGAGTGTATGTTGTTTTCTGGAAACATCTCAGTTCCAGCAACCACTGTTTTCTTTTCTAAGAATGTTCATGGTAAGTAATTACAGTGTAATCCCCAAAAGAGTCCACACCCAAAACCTCAAAACTCGACCCCGCTGCCTACAGATGAAATACATGTGTGTTTGTGTGTGTGTGTGTGTGTGAGTGACTAATCCAGTCGTAATTATTATTCATGAACTGAGTTCATGAACTGTCATTGCTGGTGTTATAACACGATCATAATACAGTTATATATATTGTCTTTGTGATCAATGATGATAACTCAGCACATGAATACTTAATTTGACTGTAAACTGGTCACGTAGACGTAGATATTTGAATGCACAAAAGAGCTGAGACATATCCTATATGAGCTATTTTAAGGTAAACATGACAGCCCTTCATTTTTAAATTGTTGGGGAGAAGAAGCATTAATAACAGTAATAGATGTGGATGTAGATTCGAGAGGACTGTTTTGACTGTGTTATAGGAGGAAGAAGAAGACTGGCTGTTACATGCTTTAGAGGAGAGAGGGGTCCAGAGAGAGGGAGGTAGGCTGTGGTCTAAAATCTCTTCCACCAACTCAGCCAACTCAGAGTAAACAATGTGGATCAGGGTTGAGAGCGAGAGGTACAGAGTGAAAGGGGGTGGGCAGGGAGAGTGCGAAGTGATTCTATATAGAGTCTATAGATTCTCTCTCTCTCTCTCTCTCTCTCTCTGTCTCTCTGTGTGTGTGTGTGTGTGTGTGTATATATATATATATGTATGTATATACTGTACATACAGGGAGATGGTAGATTCTCTGCCTCTGTCTCTCTGAAGTTGTAGACTCTCATAACCTGTGATCAAAGCCTGAAGCCCTGCTACCCTTACTGCTCTCACATCACTAATCTGCAGTCCAGCTGGGCTGGGTGCACCTATGAAAAAAAACAAAAAAGACTTCACAAAACACAAAAAAACCCACATTCACGTTTAAATCAATGTGCATGCACATTTCCTCTCTCTTTCTTTCACGTCTATACGCACGTAGGTTGAGAGATGTGGGAACGAGGGTGTATCTTAATGAGTGGGGTCCGTGGAAGATTGTGTAAGCTCCAGTTAAAGCCGATCCCACACACAGATAACAGCGAGTGTGCTGCTATCTCCCCCCCGTTAAGCCCAGTTACTGCAGTAGGCATGGCAGCTTAGTCTCCATGGAGTTACCCGGCTCTGTCAGCAAAACAATACCCGGAGCACTGTAATACTGAGCCGCAATTCACTGATGCTTCAAATGCACCATGCTAAACACATTATATACACATTTAAGTTTTACATACACGCCTGCATATAACTAAAGGATGATCACATACATTCAGAGTAGAGGTTACAAATGTGTGTGTGTGTGTGTGTGTGTGTGTATATACATATACACATATTTGTAACCTCTACTCTTTCGGATCAGTGTTTTAGTGAACTGTGATGATTTGTACCATCAAAGGGAAAAGGGTATGTCTTTTTTTCAGTCACAGCCCCTCATAGTATGGTAATCTTTTCAAAATCTTCGGATATAAACCATAAACTTAATGGTCACTTAAAATCTAGATGCACCAAATTGAGATTTTGCATCCATTATATGCAGTTTACAGTATATGAATGATAAGAATTAACATGTTTGCATATTCATGTTTTTCTTCTCACGAAGCTGAACTCATTATCTGTACAGTACAGCCTAGCATTTTAATTTTCCTTACCACCTTAGCATTTTCGCCTTCTCGAACAAGAGTTTTTGTTTTGTTTTTTTTACTTCACACACGTTCCTGTTTCATATGCCATTTTTATGACACTCAGACAAGGGTTACTGTATAGAGCCTGTAAGGAATTAATTTACTGTAAAAAGCTCTGGTTTAATAAAGGTGAAGTAAACATACATGAAAGTGCTGTGGATTCAGTTAGATTTGAGTACATTCACAGCAGTGAGTATCACTAACGCCAGCATTACATTACACAATCTCTGCCAAACACTGCCAGACTTGACCGCTGGGCAGACTAGACAACTCCATAAAAGTGCTAGACTTTATGGAGACCACCAACGAAGACCACAGCCTTCTCTCTCTATTGTGGCTTGACTTTTCACTCCATACATTCCATGTGCATTAGAGGCATTAGCTGCTTCATGGCTTGCCATCAGGACCTATAGCTCATGACTATAACATTTTAAAGGCAAGGCAAGTTTGTTTATATAGCACAATTCATACACATTGGTAATTCAACGTGCTTTACAAATGAACAGATAAAAGAACATAGAAAAATAATAGATTGAAAAAGAAAGGTAGAGTGCATACACATTGGCCATTCAAAGTGCTTTACAAATGAACAGATGAAAGAAACATAGAAAAATAAGAGATTAAAAAAAGTAGAGTGCATTAAAGCAGTTAAAAGAAAACAAAAAATAAAGGATTAAAAAGGAAGAGTTCATTACATCAGCTAAAAGAACATAGGAAAAAAAAAATGTAAAAAGCATTCGATCAGTTAACAAAAAGCTGAGAAAAGTTGGGTTTTAAGTCTAGATTTGAAACTGGCTACAGTTGGAGCACCGTTGATGTCATCAGGAAGTTGGTTCCAGAGCTGAGCAGCATAGTAGCTAAAAGCTGCTTCACCATGTTTAGTTCTGACAGTAGGTATTATGAACAAATTTCTCTCTGGTGATCTGAGAGGTCTAGCAGGTGTGTACTGCTGAAACATATCTGAGAGGTATTTTGGTCCTGCCCCATTTAGTGATTTATAAACAAGCAGCAGTGCTTTATAGTCAGTTCTGTGACTTACTGGAAGCCAGTGTAAGGGCTTAAGTTTCAGAGTAATGTGGTGAGTTCTATTGGTCTTTGTAAGAACTCTAGCCGCTGCATTTTGTACAAGCTGAAAGTGTTTGATGGTTTCTTTAGCAAGGCCTGTAAAAAGACCATTGCAGCAGTCAACCCTGCTGGAAATAAAAGCATGAATGAGTTTTTCTAAATCATGTTTTGACATAAGTCATCTAAATTTGGCAATGTTTTTGAGATGGCAAAAAGATGATTTCGTTATTGCTTTCACATGGTTTTCACATGTTCCTTTTGTGTCAAGATGAGTGGCAATCCCGAGTCTCTCCTCATTTTTCCCAAATAAGATTATTTCAGTTTTGTCCTTATTCAGCTGAAGGAAATTTTGAGACGTTTTGTTAATTTGGTCAATACATTGACAAAGAGATTCTAGGGGAACAAAGTCATTAGGTGAGAGGGCTAGGTAAATCTGGGTGTCATTAGCATAGCTATGATAAGAAATCTTATTGTTTTTTAATGATTTGTCTAAGCAGAAGCATATAAAAGTTGAATAATAAAGGCCCTAAGATCGACCCTTGGGGGACACCACAGGTCAAGGATGCTGGTGTTGAGATATAGTTTCCAATGGCAACAAAGAAGCTCCTGTCTTGTAAGTATGATCTGAGCCACTTGATAACCGTACCTGAAAAACCAACCCAATGTTCCAGTCTGTGTAGTAATATGTTATGATCAACAGTGTCAAAGGCTGCACTAAGGTCCAACAACACTAGGACTGATGTTTTGCCTGAATCAATATTAAGGCGTCTGGCATTTAAAACCTTAATGAGAGCTGTTTCAGTGCTGTGATTAGCACAGAAGCCTGAAAGTCATCAAAATACCCATATGAAGTTAAGAAGGCGGTTAGTTGATTAAAAACTACTTTTTCAATGATTTTGTAGATTGGATATGGGCTGGTAATTGTTCAGTATGGAAGCATCTAGATTGTTCTTTTTGAGAAGGTGCTTTATAACAGCTGTTTTTAGGGACTTAGGGGATGTGCCAGACAGCAGCGATACATTTACAACTTTAAGCACGTCTTCTGCTATGAGGTGAAATACAGATATGAGCTGGTAGGCAAAGTATCCAAGAAACACATGGAAGGGTTGAGATTCTGTAGTGTTTTTTTCCAGAGTTTCATTGTCTGCCAAACTAAATTCTGACATCAATTTAAGCTCCCCTCTCTTTATTGCTGGTTAATCCAGATGTTGAGTTGTTAGTAATTGAGAGGATATGTTCTGCCTGATTTGATCAATTTTACCTTTGAAAAAAGACACAAACTGCTTGCACTTATTAACAGGGAAAAGTTCAGATGCCAACTGTGAAGGGGGGGGGGGGGGTTAGTTAACTTCTCTACAGTTGCGAATAGCACACGAGTATTGTTTATATTTCTACTGATGACATTAGAGAAAAAAGACTGTCTTGCCTTGCACATTTCAGCACTATATGTGATAAGCATCTCTTTGGAGTTTGTATTTGTGCCATTTTCTTTCAGTCTTCCTACACTCTCTTTTCAGAAGTTTAACAGTTGGATTTTGTTTCCATGGTGCTCTCTGTTTATTGGTGACTGTCTTAACTCTTACTGGAGCAATGTCATCCATAATATTTACCGTTTTTGAATTAAGATTATTCGGCAAATCATCTACAGAGTCTGACAGTTGACTTGAAGTCATTGAAAGTGCCTGTTCAAAGAGAGCACCTGTTTGATCATTTATGACTCTCTTTTTTACAGTCATAGATCTGTTCTGAATGTGTGGGGACACAGACACATCAAAGAACACACAGAAATGATCAGATAAGGCCAAATCGTTGACAGTTGTAGGGATACTGAGAGCCTCTGTGATGACAAGGTCCAGGGTATGACAAAGGGAGTGAGCTGGCCTGTGTACATGCTTTATTAGGCTGAAGGTATCAAGTAGTGCATTTAGTTCCTTAGCATAACTGTTCTCTGGATTATCCACATGCAAACTGAAATCCCCTGATATGATAAGACAATCAAATCCATACAAATTACAGACAATAGTTTGCTTATCTCATCAAGAAAAGCTTCAGCCATGTTTTGGAGGCCTGTAAATAGATATTAACAAAATCTGGGGACACTTAATGAGAGCACACAGGCATTCAAATGATATAAAGTCACCAAATGATGACTGTTTGAACTGAAAGAATTCTCTGAAGAGTGTGGCTATCCCCCCTTCTCTTACTAAAATGCACAGGGATAACATTTCAATTAGGAATTATAAATAAGGGGAATCATAAATATATTTTTATGTTCTCGGCGTTCCTACGACCCTAATTAGGATAAGCAGCTTAAATAATGAGTGAGTGAGAGTGAGAGTGTTCTCGCTTGCTTAAAAACAAAATCCACGTGACATCATGCACTGGTTGTTAACTGATGAGAGAAGCTGAAACCTGAGGTGGAGTGGTTCGTAAACCATAACCATGTCTCAGAAGAAGTCTAAAATATAATGGCATTTCAAACTTTTGAAGGAAAACCCTGTAGCTGCCTGATTTTGCCTGCTGCCCGATTTTCCTGGAAGTGTGGAAGTCCAGAAGTCCAGTCTGCAACATAGTTTACGACACTACCCAATTTGCATGACGTTTTTACGACATTACATCATATTTCTTTCACAACAGACGGTAGATGTCTAATATGAGAGAATTTTAAATATAATATTTTATGCTTTGTGGGTTTTTAACAACATTGAGAAAGAAAGACAACAAAAATCTTACGGGAGCCCTAAGACAAAATCTGTGAGAGCGTGCATAATCAGTGTTAGTAATTATGTCTTGATTTCGGAAAACCCAAAGAAAAGGTTTTACATTACATATGTACATTGTGCTGTAGCATATTTAATTCAAAATGCAAGAATTCCAGTGCATATTCATTATAAGAATGAAAATTGACACAGTAAGAATTGACACAGTTATCATATCACAAACAGACAACTTTATTTATATAAAGAAGTTACACATTCACCAATTATTTACAAGTTGCCTGTAAAGGATGAAAGCACTACATGAGCAAACCAAAAATGATAGGTTTAGAGCAAAGTGCATAAACAGCTTACTCCAGCAGTGAATGTTATGCTTAGCCTACAGAGAATCTTTGCAAAAACACTATACTTCAATAACATTATCAAAAGTAGCCTACAGGCTAACACTCCGTCACTCAATGAAAACACTTCATGTTTTTTGTGCCGTAAAATGTTTATGCATGAGCACTTGCTGCTGGAACATGTCATATAATGTGCGTATGCTCTGGATACTAGGCCTTCGTATTGCAGACCAGACTTCCGGACTTTCGTACTTCTGGGAAAATTGGGCAGCTATAAACCCTAACACTGTTAAATGCAGACTCTATATGCGAGAATTCGCTTATCATTCACCAACATCGAACATGGCAAATCAAGTAAAACGGGTAGGTTGCATACAGTAGCTAGGTCGCCATTCTGCAATTCTGGGCATATTTACTATTCATATAATGCAGGCAATACATCTATTTGCGGGGCTAATTTAACGTTCTTTTTAATGTTTGAAGTGAAATTTAAAAAATTAGGCTATAAGACCTTGATTTAAACAGAAATCCATGTGTGCTGCCTGTCTCATTATTCTGACAAATCCATATGGTAGCCCGACATTATATGTTGGCAATTCAAAATGGCCGCAGTTCAACTCTTAATTCATATGCAGCTGTCCTTTATCGATTTTTAAATGCTGAAAAATAGGTTCCCATGACTCTGTTGCATTTGGCTGTGTTAATGTGGTCGAAATCATCACTGAAACTCATGCCAATGGATTTTCTGATTGCCTGATAGTCTATATGAGAAAAAAAGAACAAATAGTTGAATCTTCATATTAAACAACCAGATCCGATTCAACTGACAAAGTTCTGAGTCGGGTACAGCCCTAGTAGTAGCACCGCTTGCTCGATCCAACCATGTTTCAGTTAAAAATTAAAAATCAAGTTTATGTGTGCAAGTAAGATCATTAATTAAAAATGACTTGTTTAGAAGAAATCTAATGTTTAGAAGGGCTAGCTTTACAGTACATGTAGAGGGTTTAAAAGATTCATGTTGATATGCAACAGGTATACCCGAGTATGTGAGCACACAGTGCCCTGACTTGAACCAAGAGTTTTTCTAAATAGGCACCTTCGCAAGACTTAACGCTTCTGCACGGCAACTCTTGGAGTTGTCTGTGAGTCTCTTCGGGAGTCTCTTAGTCTCTGTGATAGTTGGGCAAGCTGCTGGAGGTCAAGAGGCGGGTTTGGCATGGGAGAGAGAGAAAGCAGGGAGTGAAGGTGGGGAAGGAGCAGATGGTTTGGGTGCTGGACCCTTGGGAGAGATGGGTTTGACTTTGGAGAAAGTGGAGAGTGAGGGTGGAGATGGAGTAGGTGGTTTGGGTGCTGGGTCCTTTGGATTGGGTCTCGGGCTAGACAGAAACAGCCTGCCAATTGGCAGCAGCTTCTCCATACTTTCTGGGAACCTCAGATGATGGGGTGGGGATCGTGACAAGGAGTCAAGAAAGTTGGGGTGGGATGTTGGTGTGTCTGCCTCGGCATGGCTCTCCCTGAGTGGGTCAGACACTGGTGCCTCAGCATGGCTCTCCTTGTCAGATAGCCTGTCCTCAGCCTTGGGAGGGGATAATGACAGCTCCTGTTATCACCAATGTTATCTGTTTCCATGTGTTCACGATCCCCATCTGACTGCTGAGATCCCAGGGAGTTTGGAGCAGATGATTGGCTTTGCGTCATTCCGGCAATGTCCTTGCTGTTGTCATGCTCTTGCGTCATTCCAGTGGAGGTAGTTGGGCATACCACCTCTGTTTCAGCATGAGGGGACAGATGTTTGGTTTCACAGAGTTCTCATTGTTTTCTTCTTGTTCACTCTGTACAGCTGCTGAACGCTTATCAGAGGGCCTCAAGGTCGTTTGGTGATGGAGGGCAAAAAGATAGTTGTCACTTAAAGCTTTGGTTCCTGTCCAGCTGAGTTTTGCGCTATTTGGTCTGAAATATTCTCTGTGATTCCAGACTAGGTTGAAATTGTCTATAAAGTTCATCCCAGTTGAAAAATAAGTTTGTGAGCCAGGTGTTTAGGCTGTGAAGCTGGGAAAACACAAAACTTTCCTCTGCTGGGAGTGGACCACTCATAAAAGTTTGCATTCCTAGCTCAATTAGGGCACAAAAAAGTTCCTTAAAATCTTCTTGGAGGTAATACCGTTCCCTGTAAATGTCATTTGCACCAACATGCACAATAACGCATTTGATAGTTTTGTGCCTTGACACTATTTCTGAAAGTCTTTTTTTTTTTTGTGTCAGAGACGGCAGCTTGTAATCATCCCTTCTCCATCTACGTGTCTGACAACAGAGTCACCAAGAATTAGGGTTGTGGGTTGAACTGGTGTTAAGAGCTGCTTCTTGTTTGTGCCTACTTTTCTGGTGTTGCGGTTTGATCGCTTTCTACTCTCAGTCTCTTCCCTCGGAAATCTCTCTCCCGAGTCTCTGAGGTATTCAGATCTGTTCTGCAGCCTTAGGGGCTGAGGGTTTCCTCTGGAACTAAGAGCACTGTTGTAGTTTGCAGGCATGGCTATACTGCTGTGATGATGCCTGGGGTTCACAGGTCTGGCTACATTCGAGTTTACTGGTGTCAAGGTAATAACTGACCTTTTAGCATTTCAGTGTTTGGGTCTGGCACCTTGCCTGTGCCAACGGTCAGTACTTCCATTTGGCTTTGTTAGGTCGATGCCTTGAGCCACTCCACTGGCAGTGATATCAGCCTGTCAAGGCACATTCCCTGAGAGAACTGTTGCTGCACTCACTTCATGGGATGCCTCTGGTAGCTCATCCCTCTTTGATGAAATGGCATCAATCTTTGATTCCAAAATGGCAATCCTCTGAATTAGTTCAGTGCACTTTCCACAGCGGCTAGATCTTAGGGTGACAGCAATATCCAGTGGTGTATTGGCCACTGGGCATAACTTGTGGTAGCAAAATGGCCCCACTGATAGGCTACTTGCTACTATTTAGCCTAAGCCATGCTAATGGCGTGTTACAATATAAGTCTGTGCCTACTGAGATATGTCCTGGAATAGACATAGGCTAGATCAATTGCAAAAGCCTTTTAATACGTACAGAATATCCGGTTCCGCACCTTAAAACACTTTAAAATATGACTCAAAATGTGATAAATAACTGTAACTGACTGTTGTATATACTGTACATATGCACCGTAATCAACCCTGACCGACACCCCCCCCCCCCCCCCCCCACCGAATTTCTTTCCCAGTACACCCCTGGCAATATGCAGATTAAACAAAATATTTCTATATTACACAGGGGTAGAGGGAGGGAAATGGGGAGAGAAGGATAGAATGGGAAGGATAGAAGAGTGGAAAGAAGGGCAGAGAGAGTAGGTGTGAGCACACATCTCTGACAGTGTGTGTGTGTGTGTGTGTGTGTGTGTGTGTGTGTTAGAAGAACTCAGTCAATATCAAATTAGACACCAAAGGGAGAGCTCCTCCTTCTGTAAATCAGGATAAGTGTGCCATCTGTCTTTTTAACCTCATGATGACTTTTACACCATCCACATACAGATCCCTCTAATCTGACTGGTAAAGTAATTTTTTTTTCTTTTAACAGGAAGATCCATTCTCAGTCTGACTGCCATTCCCATTCTTGCTCTCTCCCGATGGGAATTCCACCCAATCCTAAAATCCTGGCGGTCAACTCAGACAAAGTATGACTTCTAAATCTCAGGCTATTCCCAGTCCTTATGTGTCCTCTACCTCTGAGATGGCCATTCCAAGTCAATGCCCATTCCAGTGTCTGTTCCTCCTGGAATGCCAGGAACCTTGATAGCAGACCACATTCCTGGAGATAAAAGTTCAGGAGAGGGAGATATGAACATTCTTCTCGTTTTTACAGAGAGTCTGGTCTGCTGACACTATAAATAAAGCAAATCACTAGACAAGCTGTCAGTTCAGCACTTATCAAATGGCACAGCTGTCATTAAACTACATGGAACAGTTTCAATGCATCAATGTTTTATGAGTGAAAAAAACAGAAATGTGTTCATGAAGAGGTTGAGAATTTTTGAATTACATTGCAGTTAATACGGTAACATGAATCTTGGAGATGTATACTTTTTTCTTCAAATGAGAACCCCATGCAGTGTAGCAGCCTGTCAAGTTTCTCTAAAATGTGTAACTCAGCGGTCACAAAATTACGTTTCTACTGACCGCCTTATTACACCAAAAGTATCCAGCAATTATAGCACATCATCCAGAACACACCAAAGTCTGACCGCAACTTACCACCCCTGTCAAGTCAGAGTTATCAAATCTGCCCTGATTTTACCTCCAGATAGAAAGAAAGAACAAAATGACCCAAACAACTGCACCAATCAAATGAGACTGTTGATCCAAATCATAAAAATAGATTTGGGCAAATTTGCAGTAGAGATAAACATCTATTCACATTTGAGAAAGCACAGTTGTTTTGATGAATGCGTTCATATTGCTCTCTCTCACGGTCATGTCAGACGTGACCTGGTGAAGGCATTCTTTCACATCAAAGTGCCTATTTGTTTGTTTCAGTAAGTCCCAGATTAGTGTGAAATGTGTGTCATTGCTCAAGCATGCAAACGTTAAAGCCCCCTGTACTTGCCACACACACATGAACCACTGTGTCACACACACAAGGTCTGTTGACCCAAAAGCATTGGCATCATGACCTCTGTATTAACCTCTGATCCCTCCCTGCTTCATGTCTGACCTTTGGAGGCCAGTCTTGTCCGCACCATGATAGAATGGCACCACTTTAGCGAAAGAGAGAGTGAGAGACAGCAAGAGAAATCTGTTCTGTTGGAATCACACTGTGTTGTTGTAACTGAAACCTCTCATTAGAGTTGTCTACAGAGAAAATCTTGATTACATGTGTTACTATACTCAGAGTGGAGCTCACAAGCAAATTATATCATACCATTTAAGTATGTGATTATGCAGGTATGCTTAACTGGGAATAAAAATACACACTGATATAGAAATATGAAGTAGAATAAAAACACGTTCATCTCACACACACACACACACACACACACACACACACACACACACACACACACACACACACACACATACAAACACACAATAGTGCTGATTCCTGATTTGATTTTGAATGTATTCTCCACTACAGGACTTAATTGAATATCCATCACATGGCCTCAGCTCTGTTGGATAATGACTGTTTACAGTGCAGTAAATGATACAGTGTTTGCTCTAATAACACACTATTTAGTGGTTCCTCTTCTGTTTTTGGCTGTCTGCATGCATTTGTCCTCTTTTACAAGCTGCCACAGTTTCTCCTCTATAAAAAAACAAGAACAGAATCTGTCCCGCTAAAAAAAAAAAAACAACCTGCCGTGTGGTTTTCAGGGCTTTGGATATCCTTTACAAGTAGACAAGGCAAGAAAAAAAAAAGAAAAAAGAAAAATCTATTTGTTCCTTCCTTCCTTTTCTCGGAGCACACGCCCATGTTTTGACTCATTTGGCACAGTGGTGAGTAGGCTGTGGATGAGAGTAAAACTGAAGAACTGAATGCACATTGTTCACAGTCATTTAAAAAAATCACATTAAAAAAATACCTTAAAGCTACATTACATTATGAAGTGAAAACAATGATTACTTTTACAGCCATGGCACTTGTCTGAGGAATGAAACTGCAAAAGACAAAACTACACGGTATATTTCGTATATTAGAATATTATCTATAACCAACATGCCGAATGTGATTTGGGGCTCTGTAGGCCTCTTTGACTGCTTAAAAATACAATTGCAATTCAAATGCGTTAATAAATGGGGGCAAACTCCATCTCAGACTACTGTACTCTGGAGTGGAATTGGGGAATAAGATGAGCCTTTGGAATGATTTTTACATGAAGATTTTTTTTTTCTTCCGCACAGATCAGAAGTCTGTTTTTCAGAGGAGAAATGAAAGCGTCAGAGCTTTTTTTTCTAATGGGGTCAGGGAAATAAGAGAGACCCCAGTGAGTCTGCAGTAAGCAGCATATCAAAGTCTTACAGTAATTACAACTCAAAGAGACTTTCTCCTCTCCCCAGACCTCTCCTGAACTTCACCGCACAACCTCAAAGACTGACTGACTGAGCAATAGACTTTTTTTTTTTCTTATTTCCAACCTTCAGCCTCTCCTTTCTATTTAAAGAGCGTGGGCAGATATCAAGAACTCAGGAAGAATCAGGCTGAACATGCACTTGGCTCAACTGATGTTGCACGAAGTATGAGAGAGAGAGAGAGAGAGAGAGAGAGAGGGAGAAAGACACTTTGATGTGGAAACCATTTGTGATAATCAGACCTGCTTTACACAGTTGTGTTGGGTTCTCAGAAGCCTTAGTGGCGTGAAAGATAAACAAGTATAATATTACATAAACATTTGATTGAGGCAGTGTTTATTTGTCTGAAGGTTCTCCCCAGCCAGTACATTTGTGTCAGTGTATAAGTGGATGGTTAATGCTTATCAGAAATTGTGTGGTTGCACACTACAGCTGAATCATACTGATTCTACACTCATTAAGCGTATTGACCAGTCACGGTCACCCATCGCAAACCAAAACGCGACTATATTCTGGACATTTACTGTGTGAGTTTGTGTTCATGTGTACAGTCATCTCTCTCCAGAAGAAAAGGGAGACCTGATGAGGGTAAAAGTGTACAGCTCTCTGCTTATCTCTATCACCTTTTCCCCTCTCAAAAACATTCCTCCTTTTTTTCTCTCTTTTATTGGTCATTCAAAAACTCTATTCCTCCCTCTTATGGCATTCCTTGAACAAGCAGACAGTTTGATGACAGCTAAGACCATGGATATTAACGAGCAGTGGACTCACACCTTCGTCACCCCTAGAGTGTGTGTGTGTGTGTGCGCGTGTGTGTGCAGAAAATTCCAGAGCTGTAAGATAGCTGTACTCCTGGGCTCCTTCTCACCAAATTAAAGGCATGTGTGGAATCTCGAGCCAAAGCTTCAACAGCTTGGAAAGAGGGGAATGGGAGAGAGAAAAAGAGGGAGGGAGATGAAGGAGAAAACTAAATGAGATAAATGAAAGGGAAGAGGTGTCCAACAGAAAAGTAAGGAGATATCGGTGATGTACAGAACAAGTAGGAATGAGAGAAGAGAGAATCTAATAGAGAATAAGAGAACATAGATAGAGCATGGAAGAGAGAATGTGTGTGTGTGTGTGTGTGTGTGTGTAGAGGGGGGGGGGGTATTAAAAATTGAGAGAAAGGGAGAGGGGTGGAGTCCTCCCCTGGGAGGGAGTAACACATGTGCTTCCATTCCCTTCCTTCGTTCTTCACTCATTCCTTCGTTTGTGTATTCCCTCCCCACCCCCCCGAGCTCCCAGTCTGGGAGAATGGAGGGGTCCCGAAGTCTTAAGCCCAGATGTGAATACTCCAAATGCCACTTTAATCAAAAGAAAACAAACCTGGTCTGCTTTCCGTAGGCCCAACCTGCCCTGCTGGACGGGAATTAGAACCTCCTGCAGCAATTCGGTTAAGGAGAGAGAGAAAAAGACACAGACTTCCGCACACTCCTATCTTCAGCTTCTCTCACCTCCCCTGGCTACCTAAACACAGGCTGAGGGAGAAACACACCCCTTTCCCAGAAGACTTCTAAGCCCCTTTCCTTTCATTATTCCTGTCTAAATGACTCTCCTTCATGTCGTTTCTCCTCATAACATCGCCAATGTTAATATCACAGTGCACATAACACTTTATTAGGTATATTGTGGCAGATTTATAGAAACATCTCAATATAACATAATGAAGTGGACTTGAAGACTCTCTGTTGTTCTTTATCAGAGGCCTCAATCTGGAACCTACCATAAGGACGCAAAATTCAGCACTATGAGGAAATACTGCAGGTGGTGCCCAGTGAAGAGAAATCCTAATAGAACCCATGCGCATCCACACACAAACACTCAAAGACCATGTATAATTTAATCTTATTACACACTGAAAGACCTCTGTCCTACTTGGCCCTGAGGCCACAGGGAGCCCACGATGTGAAATGAATGACATCAAACTTCAAAATGAAAGATTTCAAAACTGGAGATTATTTTGATCGTATTACACAAAATCTTGTTGGGTCAGTCCCCACAAAACAACATGTTTGAGGTGATTTGAGCAAAGGAACAATACCAACATGGATTGAATACAAAGAGGCCTTGAAAGGTTCAAAACAACACAACTGATGCCAGACTTGGACCTGCGTGTTTTGAATGCGTGCCACATGACCTCACTCTAGCCAACTCCACGATCTTTGACCTTTGACCCCCGAAAATACAATGAGAAGTCAGCTCTTATGACGCTTGTTTACTGCGTGTGTCCACTAGGCATTTTATTCATCATCCGGCACTCTGGGAATGATAACCATCTTTCTCCCTCTCAATCCTTAATACAATACTGAAAGCCTCTGCTGAACTGACAGTAGAGCAGAGCAGACTGATAAGTGAAAACACAGAGGTGAAGGGAGAGTAAGATAAAGTATATGTGTCTTTCCGTATGTGTGTGTGTGTGTGTATGAGAGAGGGAGAGAAGGAGAGAGAGAAGAAGAGGAAGAGAGAGAGGGAGAGAGAGAGAGAAACTATACTGCCGAAAAGACACCCCTGATTTATTAGAGGAACGAATCAAATATTTATTTCACATCCATTCTTGTATTTAAAGCATGTTCAAATATGCTTTATGGTGCTGTGTAAGACTTGAGATACCTATTTAGTGTCTTATTTTGTGACAGGCAGGGTACCGGGAGATTAAATGCAGTGAGAACAAGTCGGCGTTCCCCTGATGGCTATGCTGTAAGCCCTATTTACAGTAAATCATCACACTCCTACAGCACTGAGTGAGAGCTGTCTCTGGGGTAACCATGGTAACGTGACAAAGGAAAAGACATGGGGATCGTTAGACACCTTAAACTTCACGGGACTCCATGCCAAACTTCCCTAAAGAAAAATAATCAAGATCATCATTAAGATACATTTGACAAATCTTTCACCTGAAGGTGCAACCCCTCTGTAATCCTTATTTGGTCATTATTTAGCATTGGAGATTTTGAGAGGTACTGAGAGGGAAACAAAAGTGATTAAAAAGCTGATTTGGCTAACTTTATGAGACACGGATTTGGCACAGAAGGACAATGGAATCTGTGCTGTTCTATGTAATTGCTACAGTCGGAAAAACAACAGTTTGTACTTTGACTTGTTCTTATGAACTGTGTTAGCAAAGGACAGGAGAAGGAGAAAGGGCAGACATGCGCTAAGACTCACGGGCAATATGACTTCACACCAACTAATCTAGTTATGGAATGATTCACAAAGCCAGGGACATATACATCAAAGACAACAGACATTAGAGAATGAATTTTGGAGTGTTCACACACACACTGACTCACATGCACATACACACAATGTTGAGCTTTGTTTTTGGGCTTTGGGGAGGATTTTTGACAAAGGCCATTTTGACAGAGTATGCTTTGTATTTGTCCGCCCCCATATCTATCTTCAGTGAATGAACTCAGCTGTGATGATGGAACTTTTAAGTGTATTCACTCTTACCAAAAATACAAGCTGGATCAGAACACAGAGTCCACATTAATAATGGAGATTGTCTTCCCGTTAACCTGTCTCTTACTGACCGTGCATGTTGAAATTCTAGCCTCATTAATAATTAGTAAAACACGCTCTCTTTTTATCATATGGACAAATGAATTAAACACTTACTGTATTCATCCATGATTTAAAAAAAAAAAATCTCCCTGCTCCAAAATGGCTTAATGAAACTGTGTTGCGTGGCTAAACCTGCAATCTCATTCCCAAGTGACTGCACCGTTCCAGTTCCGGAGAAATCTCACCTCTACGGCTATGTGACATACTATTCAGCAACACAATGTAATTGCTGCACGCACACACACTCACACACACACACACACATATATATATATACCGTACACTACAACAACACTATAACAGTTTATGGCCGTATAGCCCTTTGTAGGTTTAATTTGATTTCAGGAGAATTATCAGCTTATGTACAAACACACAAAAGAGTAATCAACCTGTGTATAACAACGCTATCCTGTAAGGTCAGTGCTGTTGGGGGCAAAAAAACCCCAGAAATATGTTGTAACTAACCTTTGTTATGAGCAGAACACTGCCACATCTTTATGACTTGTCTCATGCAATAGTTACAGAGATTCTTTCCAACTTATAACTGGGAATGTAAATCAATTTGGTCTCTATGACTTCAGAGTGAAAATATGTAAGCTGATAGATCACATGGTACATCATGCATGCTTGCAGACAGACACACACACACACACACACCCCATCTGAAATGAATTGTTCCAGGTAGGATGACTGAGTATGGAAAAGTGAGAACACACCACACTTCTAAGAGTTCATAGAGAAAACTCCGGAAGGTGAGATGTGAAATGAAATCCTACAGTTGTGTCTTAAAATAATAAAATAGAGGGGGAAAGTGGTGCTACTACTACTGCTCTAATAGCTATTCCAGAGACAGATTTTAGTGTTTATGGTTTCCAGGAATGGATGTCATTTCATATGGATCCCCCGTCTCAAGAGTAACCTGAGATGTATTGAAGGACAGAGAACACAGATGCTCCAGAGATGACTGAATCTGTGGTTACTGTCTGAGTGTGCATGTGTGTGTATGTGTTGAGAGAGAGAGAGAGGTTGGGGTTTTAGCCCTGTGACTTTATGTCTGTCCCAAATTTTCCAGAGTAATACTTTAGGATATTATATTGAAGGTTTACAGTCTACAAAATGTGCAGACAGACACAGCAAGAGATAAAGCATATGTCATTTTTAAGCGGTGCTGTGGTTTTTAGAATGGAGAAAATTCTGTTTCCATCCCTTCTCACCCTGCTTGCATCCAGGTTTAGACACACAGGGTTTAGTAACGCCCCCCATACCCCAAAGAGGAAGAAAAAATCGGTGGTGCTCCAAAGCAAACTGTTCAGGAGGGCCAGGGAACCATTCAGCTACTAATGACGGTCAGCATCCACAGTGTGTCCTCGTAACGACCTTAAGAAGGATGATTTTTACAGATGTGTTATCAACAAACCCCAAATCTTCAGATACGCACCATAAAAAAAATGACACCGAGATGCCTTATCATCAGGATGAGTCGCATTTCCAGATGCTCTCACTCAACAAACTAAACAATGTTTCTTTTTTTATCTAACAGGAAACACACACACACATACACACACGCACGTATACACATGCGCACGTACACACACACACACACACACACACACACACACACACACACACACACCAAGCCTTTGAATGTAGTAGCCAGAAGGCGTGGCACGTCAAAATTAATCTCTAAACTTCACGGGAGTGAGTGCAGTAGCTCGGACCGTGGGAAAACTCCCTATGTGACCACACACAAGACGCTTTTTGAGCCTGTCCACATACAGTTAAAACTGCCATGCCTCTGAAGTCTTATCAAACTCAACGTCAGTCCACATGGATCCTAAAAAGGTCCATTTAGAGGCGGCTTCCATCAACACAATGCTCGAACCTCCAGTGAGTTTACATTTCTCTGACATTATGCACAATATGCTAAGGGCAAGGGGAAATGCTGTAATCAGGGGCGAACTGGTCACAGCGTTTCCATGACAACTCACCCATAACCCCTGTCCTGCGGGGAGAGGGGGAGACCCGGAACAGTGATGTGCCAGCCTTGAGAAAGAAAAGGGCAGAGTGTGTGTGTGTGTGTGAGAGAGAGAGAGAGAGGTCAAGGTCTGGTTTGGTCAGTCTGTTCTGTCCTCATTAATAAATACACACAGGCTGATTCTGAATGGAGACAGGGCCGTTGTCTGTGACAGAGGCCCTTTCTCAGGCAGCCATCTCATACCTCTGCTGTCACCAGCACCAGTTAGCGTTCTCTGGCCAGACAGAGGGAGGGAGGTAGGGGGACAGAGAGATAGAAAGAGAAAAGCTAAGAGCATAAGAGAGTGTGGCGCCTCCATTCCACCGAGTTACCGAAGTGGTACCAGGCTCCAATTAAACCCTAATGAAGGGAAAAAGCCTGAACAATCGCACAGATGAGTGTACACAGAGGAGCCTATTCTGAACCTGAAATGCTAAAAAAAAAAAAAAAAAAAAGCTTGACGCAAAACAAACTATACTTCCACAACCGCATTATCAAGCTAATTGTCAATGACTGACTTCCACCTTTCTGTGGGGAGGAAGGAAATATGAGGGTGTAAGTGAATTTTTCAGGTTTCTAATGAAATTTATCACTCATCATATGACTACCTACCAGTTAAGTCATCATTACTCAACACTGCTGAGGGGGAAAAAAAAAGAGGAGAGAGAGAGAGAACAGGAAGAGCAGTGAAAGAGAAAAAGACTGGATTTTACTGGTTTGACCACTTGACCACGGTCTCTCACAGAACACCAGGCCAACGTAGCACAAAGAAAAGAACTGAAGAAAAAAAAAGAAATCCAGCCATTATGAAAAATAGACACGTCTAAGACTTTATGTATGAACACACTCCACACACAAAAATAGAAGCTGTAAGGAGTATGATGCCTCTTTTTGGAATGGTCAAAGAAGAACAATAGTGTGCTTTCTTTTGCTGGGAAAACAAGCGAGGGAGGGTTTTAAAAATACCCAAAACTTTAAAACACTAAATGCAACTACTTCAGCAAAATCCTCCCAAAAGCTCTTAAAAAGGATGAGTGTTTGACTGAAATTCCGCACAGGAGTGAGAGCCAAGCCTTTTTTTTTTTTTTTTTTTAAATTTCACATTGTTTTCCCCGTAAATCCCTAATGTCTGTGTGTGTTTTTTTTAAAACCACTTCAGTCACCTTATGAATTCTTTCAACATCCTAAGAGACGGAACAAGAGTCAACAGCACGCTTGACCACTGTGCCTCCTGAAGAGAGAGAGAGAACGAAAACTACTCTCCTTAGGGGTTTTGTTTTTTTTTTTTTTGCATCTAGGGGTCAGCCAAACCAGAATATTTGCCTTTAAGTCCGGACCCTCCACACCCTCAGCTAGCACAGGAGCAGACCTCCCAGAGAGCTGAGGCACAAGTGAGTGAGAGTGTTCTGTTAACTGAGGGAAACAGTTTGTACCAAATGCAAATCCGTTAAGTGGAGGGGAAAAGGGGAGAGAGAGAGAGAGAGAGAGAGAGAGAGAGAGTGAGTGATGGGGCTAAACAGTACAGTACATACTCAGCTCTGTAACATACACACACACACACACAGGTCTGATTCAGTTCTTCAGTCCTTACAAGGCTCTTTCATCACTGTACAGTCTTTCACAGGTCAACTCTGCCTAGACCACAAATATCTACAGAAAAGTGTGAGTAGGCACACACACACACTCACACACGCACACACACACACACACAGAAATATTCCTGGGTAGACAAGCTGTCCTTGACTTTCATCGGGGAGTAGTAAACCACACACATAATATAAGATGCTACACACTGGGTTCATTCATTCAGTCTCCCAATCTTTCGACACGTGTACATACACGTACCGGAAAAAACAGAAGTCTCCGGGTAACCTAGTTAAGCCAAATCCTGAGGCTAATAAGTGTAACCTTGCCTAGAACTCTTTCTTTTCTCTGTCTGTCTCTAACCTACCCTCTAAACAACTCTTATCTCTCTCCCCACCCCTGCTCTTCAAGGCCAGCTGAAGTTCAAAGATGTTCCTCAGAAGGTGTAAAAGACTTTGACAGACTTTCTTCCCCTTTCTTTATCCCCTTTTTCTCCATCTCTCTCTCTCTCTGAATTGGTTTGAGTGGTCAGGCGCGGAAGATGAATGGTTTCAACTTGATTCTCTGACCTATGACCCTAGCGAACGCTGAGTGGAAAAACAGCTGCCGAGCACACTCCTTCACTTAACTGCCATTCTCTTGAGACAAGGTCTCCACTTCTCCTTTACTCCCCCCCTCCTTTTCTTCTCCCCCATATGCTTATTCATTCCATACTGTTGCTCCACTAATGCTCTAAACATGGCTGCATGGGTTGGCTTAATCAGCATGGAACTTTCTGGACACACACCTCACATTTTCTCCACTCCATACTGGGACACGTTTGAAGTATGGTAAAAAAAAAAAGAAAAAAAAGAAAAAAAAAAAAACAAGCAGTACTGCTGATATTCTGAAATACATATTTATTTAATAAAAAACATAACAGTTTATGTACATAGTTTAAAAGTAAGGTGTTCCCATAATTTATAACTTTTATGTACATTTAGATGAAACCCACATTTTATGAAACGTGGACAGTTCCTTCTCTTGACAGCAGCACTTAAACTGTGTCAAGTAGTTAGAGTGATCTTGTAATATAAAAGAGCATCACAACACAAAAGGCCTGACACAGTTTCATTGAGTGCTTTGCATGTACTCAGTTGTTTAGACAGCTTCAGCGCGGTAAACATGTTTGTGTATTGTCATGGTTGTATGATTTCAACCAGACGGTTAGTTTTGTTTACACACCAAATTAATTCTGAAACAGCTCAGCTGTAGATGTCGTTGGTGCTTAGAATGTTCAGTATTCTGTGTCTCTTCAGACTGTCAGCTATGTTACCAAACACTTGTGGTGAATCTGTAGTTAAAAGTGTTGGAAAACTTGTTTGCAAACATATTGTTGGAACGGTTAAAGGCGTGACAGATGGTCTGTTAAAACTAAACGACTGCTTCAAACCAGCATGAGGAGCAGTCACACAGAACAGGAAGTCCTCCTCAACATCTCATTTCCATTCAAAACACTTATCCTTATCCAGCTATACCTGGGCTGATAACAGAAAGCCTTTGCTTTTTTCACTGAAACCGTGGACTCCAATCTGGTCCTCAAAAAAAAAAAAAAGGCATAAAAAAAGAGCATGAAAAAGAAAAAAAAAGACTTGATTATCTGACCTTTGCTGTCATTTTGAGTGATGCATTTTTCCTCATGGAGTCTGACAATCCTATCCAAACCATCAATGCACATCTTATTCATAATCAGTCAACGATAAATAACACAGGCGGGTTAGGGGGATGTGATGACCAACTGCCGGCCTTTATCTCCTGATTCCTGTGCCTTGTGAACCTATCACACTGATGTGTGACACCTTGATGGGTGTGAGCACTCTGGCCAGTCAAAAGTTCTGTGACAAGGTGTCCTGAGTGGACTTTTTTTTTTTCCAGAAATCTCTTTTAGAGACAACTGAGAGAGAGAGCTGATCTCCTCCTAGCTGCGTTGGTTCTTCTTTCCTCCCCCATTGGACTTGAGGGAGTCCAGTAGACTCTTTATTCTCTCGCTTGCTGGCTCTCTCTTCCGCTTCCTGCGACCTTTCACCCCCGCTCCCTCGGCAACCGAGGGGAGGAGAAGCGCCGCCAGTCCCCAGGGCGGGACGGAGCCAGACGACTGGGCGGAGCCTCGTTTAAGGACCTCCCCTTGCTGGAGCATCCAGGCGCTCTCGCGGCACAAAGCCACGAAGCGTTCCAGCTGTGTTGCGTTAACGTTCTTGCTAACGTTCAAGGAAGTTTCAAAAGGGTTCTGGATGTACAGGGCGGCCGACTCGGGTTTGTTCTGCTCTTTGCCCTAATGTGGTGAAGGAAAACAAGAGGTTGAATATATTTACAAATAAAACACGTGTCTTTATCAAACCAAATATGCGTAATGACCACAAGGCTGATGTAAACTGAATGAGTGCAAGAGAGTGGTCAGGGTAGCAGTTTCGCATGAATAATTTCATCATGTTTTTCATTTACTACTCATCCAACAAACAGTGGTTCATTCTGCGGGTGTGGAATGAAATGAGTGTTTTGAGTTTTGAGTTCATCTTGTGGTTTTATTCTGAATTTCTCAATACGTCTGAATCAGTTTCCAATGTCATTTTGCGACTAGGTCTGAAAGCGATTTCCGAGAATAACTGCGACCAGTCCCCAGCCGAAATCAAACGAAGTGGTCGTGTTGAGACGGAGTTTACAACATCACAGCCAGATGACTGATGAGGGATCGTCGAGTGGCCTAAGCAAGGACAGATGAGGGACGGAATGACGATAAGAGAGCAGAGCAGTGGAGGAGAGGTGATGTATTCTCCAGAAGGATGACAACTCAAGGCCAGGACCAAACTTTTACTCCCTGCAGTCTTTCATTGTCTCATTACTGCTACAGTGGGAATATGGAATGATTGAGCAAAAAAAAAAAAAAAAAAAATCGATCTAGAAACATCTTTGACTCTGCTAATATCAACTGACAACGAATTTGAGAAAGTGTGAAATGGCTTTCTGATGACTTTGACTGGATTATCCGCCAGGATCATGATGTCCGGTTCATCTATCAAACCAAACGTTCAAAAACACGCAGACCTCATTAAACTCACAAAATTACATATGTGATTTAAACTGAAATGTTTCCCTCAAATTAACAACTGCAGCCTGTATGTGTGGCAAAGTGACTCACTGGGTGTATAAAAAAGCTAATTAAATGTGGAGAACCTGACAACTGCAGTAGGACATTTTTTCTTCCCTGAAAGACAAGAGCAGTAGGACCTCTATATTTGTCCATGTTAATGTTTTCATCTTTTTTTCATCTGTTTCATCCAAAATCTTTCTCCCAGGAAATTAGCTCCATTTAAGAGAGACAGCGTGTTTGTCTTGGGATGAATTTAATGAAGTTCAAGCTGCTTTTCAGTAGAGGTTCACATTCTGTGTTAACAATACATGTACAGTACTAAGGCACCATGTCTCTTCAACATTAGCACTGCAGTGCCCTCTTGTGGCCAGTTATAAAAAAAGCAGTTTGGCTTTAAAAGCAATGGCCTGAATATTTATGCTAATTTCTTCAGGTTTGAGACTCTCTTTGGTGTGTGTATGTGTGTAGGTGTGCTTGCGTGCATGGGTGCATGAGTGTAGGGCTGTCTCTGTGCTTTCTATTACTGCTTAAGCTGTTATTCCATTTGTCTTACCTTACGGATGTTGAGGGACATTTTGTTGAAGGCAAAGGTGCCATAGAACTCAAAGAATTCCTGCAGCAGTTTTTCTGTGTAGATCAGAGGGGAAAAAAAACAACCTCACAGTCTGAACGTTACAGTTACAAAAAGACTAAATGCCATTTTCAATGATTAGTAATTTTTTTTCAGTCTCTCGCAAAGGCATTTTTCAATTTAAAAAAAAGGCACTGTAACTAAATCTAAGCATGTTTATTTAAGCGCCTTAGTCATCTCTAGACTAGACCCACCTAGTGACTCTGTGTTGTTCTGCAGTTTAATCTTGCTGAGGTCACTCACAATTGTGCAGTCGTTCCCTTCAATAACACATTTATCCGACGCAGCTAAAGGGAGAGGACAGACTCACACAATCACATTTGTCATACTCCTCCAGGTCCATAAAAGCACTGCAGATAGATATGTGTATGTGTGTGTGTGTGTGTGTGTGTGTGCGCGCGTTTGTGTGTTGTAGGTGTTTGCGTGGCCTTGCACAGACAGGCTGTCTCTATATCACTGTCCTTGACTCTGTCTGACTAGAGGCAATATCTAGAGGGTACTGATGAGAGTGTGTGTATTTGTGTGTGTGTGTGTGTGTGTGTGTGTGCACGCGTGTACACACGTGTGTGTGCATGCGTGAATGTGTGTGTGTGAGACAGAGAAGAGAGAGATAGAGAGCGTAATCAATGCCAGGATGAGATAGCCTCTGTATTGTTGTGCTGCCATACTGGACAGTCTCAGTACATGAGGGAGTACTGTTCAACAAAGCTTTGATCTCTGAGCCAAAGTAAGATGGAAAGAGAGAGGGAGGGAGGGAGGGAGGGAGGGAGGCAGGGAGGGAGGGAGAGAGAGAGAAAGACAGAATGGGATAGAACAAGAACGAGAGAGACAGATGCCAAACTGAGATGGAGCAGTTGAGCTTTGGGCAATACATATTTTTGTACAAATAACGTCATCGCCTGCGCACACCCGTCAACTTGTCACACCGGATTAAAACAGTTTAGTGTTAAACTACAACATAAAACCCTCGTAGTTCAGTTGTGTATACCTTTAATCTGTCTTAGCTGAGTATATAAGAGCAGAATGACTAAATGCGTGTTTGCATGTACCTGCTAGATCTTTCAGCTGGTCTAGCGTGGGCAGAATAGCCGGACTCCTCCTCTGGAGGAAGAACAGTACCATGACAGTGAGGGAGAAGTTGGAGATCCAGGCCCCGGGTATACTGCTGGTGATGCCGTGAACACGAGCCCAGCAGCGCACGGTGAACACCAGACAGCGCACGCGCTCGTCAAGTTGCCCGTACAGATACAGGAGCTCAGAGCTCTTCATCGCCACCCTGTGGTCATGAAGAAAAAAAATGAACCGATACATGAGGGGAATTCCAAAGAGAAATGGGGTCTGATCTAGGGTGAATGGTATGTCAACAACAGATAAACGCTTTGGACCCTTCAGGTTTTGTTTCTCACCACAGAAACATCCTCGTGTGAAATAAACTCCTGAACCTCTGTACGAAACGCTGTATGTCGCATGAAACCCCTGAACCTTTGTATGAAATGCTGTACGTCATATGAAACTCCTGAACCTTAGTACGACATGCTGTATGTTATATGAAACTCCCGAACCTTTGTATGAAATGCTGTATGTCGTATGAAACTCTTGAACCTCTGTGTGAAATGCTGTATGTTGTATGAAACTCCTGGACTTTTGTATGAAATGCTATATGTTGTATGAAACTCCTGGACCTTTGTGTGAAATGCTGTATGTTGTATGAAACTCCTGAACCTCTGTGTGAAATGCTGTATGTTGTATGAAACTCCTGAACGTTTGTGTGAAATGCTCTTTTCTATGAGCTTTGCTTTATCACTATATCGTTCAACATTTCATTTGAAAATTTATTTGGACCCTATTCATGACCTTATCATCCTTCAGTGCAAGTTCACACATGAGGTACATAAATGCAAACTTCACGACAGTCCAATCAGAGAGCTGACAAAACACTGACACAGAGGTTATAAAATGTCCTCTGAATGTTTGGTATTACATTGGGAGCTTAATGAGGTAACACATTAGACTTCAGTAATAAATATGAATGGGGACCACCAAAAGGGGGCAGTAGCTAGTTTCTGGCGGAATATTTCCACACGTTTCCAGACCACGGCACACGACATGCTCATAACAGGAATTTGCCATCTTGTTAAACAGTCATGATATTAACCATTATATTTACATAACCAACAGAAACAGCATTCTCATGGACCCTCTTTCTAACTCTAGCGTATCACCACGTTGGTCCGAGTTACGAAAAAAAAAAATCCCCCTTCGCCACAAATGAGGCCCACGGATACTGTGTCCATAGAAACTGGAGGGTGAGTTTCTAGTTTCTGCATGTTAGCAGATGCAAAAGGTACTTTAAGCCATGCTTCAGAGAACAGAGTGAGAGAAACAGAGAGAGAGAGAGAGAGAGAGAGAGAGAGAGAGAGAGAGAGAGAGAGAGAGAGCAAGCTACGGAAGAAGAAAAGATGAAGTGAAACTACCTCATGTGCATGCCCCCTGCCTCCCCACTCTACACTGTAATCCACTTTCTCTTTCTGTTGACAGTACAGCCATTACAATACCAACTAGCACATCCCACCCATCCTCTGGACCTCTCTCTCTCTCTCTGTCTCACTGTCCTGACCATAGTTTCAGTGTGGCTCATACGTGCCGTCAGTTTTTTCCCCCCAGTTTTTCTCTCTCTCTCTGTGACCTCCGTCAAAGCCAGAAAAGACAAACCTGTTCCACTGAACTGCACGGGGATTAGCACAGTTTATCAAAACAATCATAATCCTTTTCCAGTGAATCTTAACAACACAGCAGACACATTTACATGTGAGTGTGTGTGTGTGTGTGTGTGTGTGTGTGTAGTACCTGTTATTAGCAGTAAGGTCACATTGAAAGCCCGAGGGCTGGTGTGAAAATCGGACAAGGGGGCAGCGTGCGTTCAGGATCTTCTGGACCCCCACACACCCGGGGCCGAACTGGTCCACACATTCCCCGATGACAGAGAGGATGCTCTGGGTCACAGACCTCTCCGACGCTCCCCGCTTCACCTGGTACTCTAGAGATAGACCCGAATCTGACTACAGCAGAGAAACAGACCAGAAATCAGAGCCGTTACGTAAACATCATTCATTAGGACAATTCGGAGAGAACATTCACACATATTAATGAGATACAGCCTCAGGGTCCACTTCCTTATCTTGATAAATGAAATATTTGAGGAACTTAATCAACAATGAGACAGTGCTGTGTGTGTTTACTTGTCTCAGTGTAAATGAGATATCTACCCATCCCCCACTCTGGGTAATATAAATGACATTAGGCCAGCTGACAGCCCACTCAGGTTAAATCTCCAGGGGCAGTAAGGGGAGTACTAAAAGTCTCCACTGTAGTGCATTACTTCTTTAAGTGACATTTCTCTATGGCAGCTGAACAGCCTCATTATGAAATCCTGTGTTTGCTCTCCTTTCTCTGTCTCCACTGAGGCTGTCAGCAACCCTTACTGTACAGGTACGTGTCTGCACTCTACACAGACTCTACAGTCATTCGGCATTTCCCACCCTCAGGGCAAACTGACGAAAAACACAAACACATGCAAACAAACATGTCAGGTGAGACGTGTAACAATGGCAGTGACACACTTCAAATAAGTCACCCATAATGACGTCTGCCGTATGTTCAAACAGGCAGAACACAGCAATATACCACCGTCGCGGGTGTACGTTCAGATAACTAACTGAGAGGAAATCTAAGACTGCACATTTAGCAGAGAGACACACTGAAAGAGGTGGAACGTTTAAGTCTCAAACTCATCAATAACAGAGGAAATGTGTGGAGAACATTCTTGTGAGAACACGGCCCTCCGAGCTAATGCTCCTCGCACGTTCAGAGCTAGGTCAACGAGATCTGAAGCACTTAGTTTGCAAAAAACACATTTAATGACAGAAGCATACAATAACAAGCATATAAACATTAAGGGAGCCTTTTCCTACCGCTCTCCCTTCCTCTGGAATAGTCTACCCACAGAAATTAGGGAGGCAAACTGTCTTCATATCTCTAAAACCACACTAAAGACTATTTTCTATAACTTATTGATAATATAACTTTGACACTCACCTTTTTTGGCTTTCCACCGCTGATGGCATCCAAGTCTAAGAACATGTCAAGGTCACAGCCCAGTTTACCAAAGCCGTTCACGCTGGAGCCGAACGGCCTGATGGTGCATTCTGGGAAATATGCGGCAGCTATGTCCCGAAGCAGCGAGCAGACGAGGAAACGCAGGCGCACATTGTCCTCCGTCAGCTGATACGCCTCCATCAGGGACTGAAGCTGCCGATCCATCTGAGAAAACCCCGGAAAGACAGCAAAGCGATGGCCTCACTCAAAGACAACCTGCTACTTTACAAGTAAGAGAGCTAACTCAGATTTTAGTCACAGTATTAGGCTTTGTGTTATTTGTTTCCCAGATGCTCACATCACCTACAGAACTGAATACTACTAATAAAAAGGGGAAAAAAGACAATCCAGGGTCCATATGGTAAGACTAATTAATCAAACAGTACTACAAGATGTCTCTCTCTATATAAGTTATATACACAAAAAAAATGACTATACGAAGTTGTGTGCATGCAGACATGGTATTCACAAACGCAACTTACACTTTCCTCTTTAGAAAGGCGCTGAGTGAGTTGGTTAATGGGGAGTGGTGCATGCTGCTGGCACTTGACTGTGTTCGGGCTGTCTGATTGGTTCAGTGCTCCAGTGGATTTTAAGGAGAAGAGGCGGGATTTAAAAGGCACAGCGGCTTCGTGTTGGACAATGGGGATGCGAGAGCTCTCCTTCATGGAGGCAATGCTATCCCTATTGGAGAATTCAACCACAGCATAGATGCCCTGTAACAATCCAGGAATACCTCTCAGTCAATACAACCAACATGGAAACATGGCAGGTCAAAACATATTAAACCAGGGATGACAGATGATTGGATTTTTTTTTTTTTTAAGCATTCAAATTTAGTAGATTTTGAGCTCTGACCGTAATTCTCAAAACACATCATCTCAAAGTTTTTCCACCTGTTTTACATATTCTGCAGCTTAGACAATCTTATTACAGTGCCCGCCTCTGACTAAATTTCAGCGGGGATTGGGTAAAGTCACACTCTTTTCACATTTGCCAAAATGTCAAGTCACACTCAGAAGTGAACACAAAAAAATTCAAAAAATGGCTTTGCTGGCACTAAAAAACCCATCCATGAGTTGGGGAATTTCTGACACAAGTCAAAATATCTTTCTGCTTTGCATTCTGTTGAACTGTGCATACATAAACAGCAGTACCACCTAGAAAACACTCTTTTGGTCCATGTTCTGCTAATTTAAAGAAACCAGTCTGAACTGGGCTGAGTGTCATTCCTTAAAAACTCCCAGTCTCTGAAAGTTTGTGAGGTACAAGATCCTTCTGTAAGTGGACCTTCCTGTAAGATTCATCAGCGTAAATGAAAAAAAAAAGAAAAAAAAAAGTGCTTCCTTTGCCATCACTCTTCACTGTGATAGACTGAGTCTATCAGATTTCCTTTTGCACGCTGCTTTTTGGATGTGGGGTCACTGGTGTTCCTTGTCTCTTCTGTGAGGCTGCCCTTACCATGCGGTAAACGGCACTTGTTTTAAATGACCAGAATCTTGGGAAAGCTTTGGGAATATGTGCTTTTTGGCTCCCACTCTACACTGACTCCATTTAACTCTGATCATCATTTCTAGAGCATCTGCACCTCAGGGAGCACCTTTCCAAACTCGTTGCTCAATGCATCTGTAACCCTCTTTACTTCCCCAGAGACACATGTTTGGTTGGAGTTTTTTTTTTTTTCTGATTAAAGAATCCCCAAAAGATTCCAGATCAAATCTACTCTAGGCTTCCCCTGATTTATGTGTCTGGAGATGCTGTTATTTTTTTTTTTTTCTTTATCTGGAGGCCAATGAGGAGGCAGTTTCAGATATGGGAAATAAAACTCTTCAGCTTTCTCCCTTGTTATTGTGCAAGCTTTGGTGTGGTATTGAAACACATGTTTTGAAAATGGATCAGACCAGGCCTTTCTCTCAAGCAGAGAAGTGAACTTCCCTGATGCATATATTAAACATGTATTTCTTTCACAAAGATCATAATACACTTTCAGTGTGTTCTTACGCTCAAGAAAGCTCAGTTTTTGGTGAAGCATAACACTAAAATGTAAAACAAATATCCCATGATAAAAGAATGGGATATCTCAGCTTGGTCAGTTTGGACAATAATGAGATTCTCTCTTTTGCAAAGAGGTGTTGTGTTCTCAAAACGCTTGTGAACAACTGAAGTATTTATAAAATAATGTGTTAGTCTTCCTTTAGTGATGCAAGCGGAATGTGAAGCACAATATGACAGAAATGACCTATTTTAACAGAAAACAGTGTTCAGTAACACAGCAGCTAACTGGATGAGTGATTCACTCTCACAAACAGATGTGAAAACACATGAAGGCCGTAATTACTTACATAGCTGTAATAAAAGAAGTAGTTGCTGATGTCTCCATGTTTGGATAAGTGTTTTAAAAACCTTTCCTCGCTGAATTTAGGGGGGCAGCTGATGAGAACTGATCTCTCGGCTTGTTCTTGCCCCTCTTCTTGAATGGCGAAATATGACTTTCTGATGTTCCTGACATCTGAAATCACAACACAAACTATAGGATTCCAGCACTAAAATTTCTTCTATTATCGAGACAGCACACCAAGCAGCTACATTCGGCGTCCAGTCATACACTTGAGAGGAGAACATTCGTAAAAGTCTCACAGATAGAGGGACTGAAAATTCGACAGCGGTAGACAAACTTCTCTGTCAAAGAAAAGACTTTAAAAATGCCCATACGCATAAAGCGACCCGCCGCATGCACATTTCATACAAGGATTGGTACTACAGAAAGGCTTAGCAGCAGTCTGACGACCAGGTTTTAGGGGGCATTCATTAAATTGGAATAAACATACCGGCCTGGTGTGTCTTGTCAACATCTACTTTTTCGGCTGAAGTAGTGGTCCCTAACCTCCTTGAGACGTGTGAATCTAAATTCTGGAACAATTTGACAAGTCTCCCGGACCTCCTCATATGTAACCCGCACGATACTAAGGAGGCAGCCATTGTTATGCTACGAAGGACGCGTGCGTACTTTGTTACTATAAGGCGGCCGGGTAGGGTCTGAAATAGTGTTGTTCGCTTTTTGAGAATTTGATGTTTGCCTGTAGTGCAGATTAAAACATGTCCTTAATTCTTGTTCAATTTAACGGCGTCAGAATTTGTAGATTATCTCAATACACCTTTGCCTCTACTGTCCAATTGGAATACAAAATGCATGGATGATAACCTGTAAGCAATATATTAACAATGACATGAGGAAATGAAAAAAATTTACATTTATCTTAGTCTAAATATGTCAAGTGTTGTTTACATATTCAGTATTATGTTACACCATGTGGCACTTCAGAATTTTCAGTGTTCGGCGGACCTTTATGAGGTTCATAACCCTAAACTGCCCTTCTTTGTTAAATCGACATGGAAACTGTGGTGTGAGACATTGCGGAATTTCTTGACGCAATTAAAAAAAAAAAAAAAAGAGAACAGAAATAGCCCCGCGTCAGAGCGCTTATTTTCCATAGGGGTGAAGATGATGTATCACAAGGTAAATGTAGGAATCTAAGGATTCACATAGCTTCGCTGGGGGATCTCATAAAATACCGTGACCTGTTCATTAGAAAATGCGATAGTGAAAAGAAAAACGAAACCACAGTTGCTGTAGCCTACATAATTCAGATCCGAGTGTTGGCACGGCAGCTGATTTACTACGCAGACGAGTCAGGGACTACTTCCTCGTTATAACTGTATATTGAAGAGGCAGCGCAACAGTTTCTTTCAGTCTTGACAATGGAGTGTCCGATGCTGAACGTGAACTGGAGTTCTGTCCATTAGCCCATTACAATGAGCAGCGGATCTAGGTACGTGGCAATCATTTCTCTCTCTATTTTTTTCTAATATCGGCATTTCTTAAATCTTATTATGGAGAATTGATAATACGGAATTGATTTTAAAAATACAAAAAACAAACAAACAAACAAAAGCATAAACAAAAAAACAAACAAACAACAGAAAACTCACACATTTTGGTGTGCGTAATCCAAAAACACAGCATGCTTAATTTTATAAACTGCAGTTATTACATGTTATTCAGTGTGTCTACGCATGAACTGAGTAAATGTTTATAAAATATTTGTGTAAATATTTGTTTCGCCTCTGACCTTTCCTAGTTTACTCTGCAGGATCATGATATTTATGATAGTTAAGTTTATGTTTATAGCCGAAGTAACACAATGTTGTTAAATTCATTCAAATCGCAGGTTAAATGAGTGTAGTGTGGATGAATATCTTAGACTGAATAAATATACTATGGTATGCCAACATACCCGTTTTACGATTTATCTTTAACAGGTTAGTTGCTCATCAATGTTAGGAAACGTGACATTTTCATACAGGCTATTTGAACACATGAGGGCTTTGTTATCTTCCAGGGGCTTCCCTCTCCACCCCCTTAGAAAAGTTCCTCATTTGAATGAGAAACATAGAGCGAACAGAGTGCGGTATTTTGGCAGGCACACCTCTTCAACGAAAAAGAGCTGTACAGCTGTGTGTCTTTCATTCAAACATCTAATCTTGCTCTGTGTCTGGCTGCTGGACAGCGTGTATGGATACATCAGTGTTGATTTAATCATTTAATCGACTCGATTAGCATGCAGACTTTCCTATTTCTGTTGGTAGAATGTTCACATTATTCAAATGTTGCGTTCTAGAATTTGTAATAAAATCCCGAAAATGGAGTACAAGAATGAGAACATTGGAATAGAACTTCTGCTTGCTCACATGAACATTGAGGACATAATCCAAGCAGTGGACAAGTTCTGTTCCGAGGGAGAGGAGGAGGAAGAGTCAGAGACATCGTTTGAGGACAGTCTTTCCCAGGAGGACATGGATGAGAATGAGGAGGTGACAGACATTCAGAAATCACATGCTTCGCTGACCCATACAAAGGGTCATGGAAAAGTCAGATACGGGTCTGTGACTGACCTACTTTCTTTCGTGAATCTGGTTTCTAATGCACCTGCTAACTCTCTCTCGGATCTGGATGAAGAGATTGGTGTTTTGTTGAACAAAGTAAGCGCACCTGTCAAATTCAAATAAGTGTTGGCCTCCCTTATTTTGAGATTATTATTGTAATCTTTCGAGTCTTATTATTCAATTCTCCACTCTCTGCTTATACTACTCTCTCTCTCTCTTTCTGTGTGTGTGTGTGTGTGCACGCGAGCATGTTTCTAAGCACGTATGCTTCCAAGTCACTGTTACTGTAGGACTGTATGTATTGAAATTCATATTTCCTTTCTTTGTGCTTTATCATAAGGATTGAGTTTACGTTTCTGTTGTAATCCTGCAGACAAACATGGTCATTAAAGAGGGGCGGTACAGGATCAACTCAGATGTGCTCTTGTTTCCATGGAAACTGACCTATAGGAACCCCGGCCCCGGGCACGTTCCAAAGGGCTCCTTTGGAAAAGTCCACCTGGCCCAGGATACTGAAACTCGCAAAAGAATGGCATGCAAACTGGTGAGTTCTTGGAAGCACAGAACGTTTGTTTAATAAATTGCTGTACTCCACTGTTGGCCAGGCTTTAGGGGGTTTTTTTTCCCCTCCCTCTTTCACTTCAGTGATTTTATTTCCCGTCAGGCACATGACTGTCTTTTCCTGTTTGTTTGTTTTTTTGGAAGAATTTTATTGCATAATATCTTACATTGCTACACATATCAGAATAAAATGACAGTTAAACATTATTATAGAATGGGAAAAAAACATATTTGGACTCTGATGAATCGTTTTAGAAGTATTTGAGCTTCATTTTGTGGAGGTTCAAATTCTAGAAGTCTTATGTATCTTATGTATGAGAATTCAAAGTATAGCTGTTGAATACATCAGTGGTTCTCAACACCATTCCTGAGGGCCCACTGTCCTACACGTCTTTGTTTTAACTCTTCATCGTCACAGTCAGTTGACCTAATCAAGGGCTTGATGATTAAATGATCAGTGGAATCAGGTGTGTCAGGAGAGTTAGAACAAAGATGTGCACGACATTTAGCCTCCATGACTGGAGTTGAGAACCACTGGAATAGATAATCAAGTATAGCATAGATAGTGTTATTAATAGGTTTGATGTAAGTTTGCAGGAAGTCACCCCCATGACACTGTATACCACAGTGATACATACAGACATGATAAAAAAAAAAACTCAGCATATACAAAGAGAAACATTTGAAAAGTTGAATATTTAAAAGTAAAGCACCGTGTATTGTATAATTACTATACAGTCGAGCAGTGCATTGCAGTGTGATTTCAACTTGTATTGAAGCTCATAAAGAAAATGAACGGATAAAAGAAGGCAAAATATGGTGTGATCAGCTGGGCCTTTTGCTTGTACAACCTCGTGAATAGTTACTTCACGTATAATCACACACATCTCACATGGATTCACATGGTATGAAACACAGCCATGAGAAACCCATGCTGACTTTGAGAACAGAAATAGGCTAAAAACATCACGCAAGACCTGCTGTGCAACAGCCAATGTGGCAATAGAAGAATGTTTTCAAAAGAGGAACAAAGCCTGCCAGGAAAGAACTAGATTTCTCCAAAACACATTTCAGAAGGGCCCATGCTGTGCACAGTGCACACTGATAGAAACTGAGAGCATTGGCCTAAATTCACAGGAAACCTGAGAGAAACTCCCCCTCACTAACAGCCAAATTCAGGGCAGTACATTGACAAGGAAATGTCCAAAGAAATGGATCAACAAAATCTACAGACACACACACACACACACACACACACACACACAAATTGTCATCTGAAAATAATATAAATGTTGTGTTGGTGTTTCAGAGGTTTTACCATTGAAAGATGTTGTAATAAGAAATACAAGATCCTGTAACGGCATCAATATGTAGATGCATTGATAGCTTAAGTCCAGAATAAGAGCCAGGTGTATTTTCTGGCTGATGACTGTGTTTTGCAGCTGCGTCTGAAACCCTCCACGAAAACACCAGAGAGAGTCTTTGCATCTAAGTGAAGCTGTTGGTACACAGTCATTGGTACTTTCAGACTAGCTATGTAACTTGATAATACTGAGGGATTAAGTGACTCTGATTTTCATCTGAGTGACATTTACATTTTATACACAGATACCTCATGAAATCTCTGAAGGCTATTTAATTGCAAAATCTAAACAAATATTCTCTCTCTAGATCCCCTTGCAGAACTTCAGGGCGGCCGACGTGGAGTTCCAGGCTCGGTTCTGTCATGAGAACATAGCAGAGCTCTATGGTGTTTTGTTATGGGAGCAGAACCTACACCTGTTCATGGAGGCGGGTGAGGGGGGCTCGGTACTGGAGAAGCTGGAGAGCTGTGGACCAATGAGAGAGTTTGAGATTATTTGGGTCACTCAGCAAGTGCTCCGTGGTTTGGAGTACTTACATTCCCACAAAATCATACATCATGACATCAAACGTAAGTGAAACTTTATATCACTCCTCCATTTTAGATATTATATAATGATTAACAGTCATGTGGATAATTAATATTATGTTTGAGTAGACTGATTGGAATTGAAATATAACTTGTATGCACGTGCATGGCTGTGTACGTGCATGTGCATATATGTGTGTGTGTGTGTATGCTCTTGCACTCGTATGCTTTTGTGTGCATGCATCCTGTCTGCTCAATACAAGAATTTAGGCTACATTTTCAGTTTATCTCCAAGCGTGGGCAAGGTGGCATCACAGTAAAAATGAAAATCAGTCAGCATTACAACTGCTACTACTATTACTACTACTACTACACTACTACTACTACTACTACTACAATAAAACCACAGAAAGTCAAAACTGTCACACAGGGTCGAGCACATCAGAACTGCTGGCTGTGCGTCTTTTAATGGAGCGATAAGCTTCCAAGCAAATCACAGCTTGAGTGGCTTCTTGTAAGAAAGTCAGATCGGGGTCACTTCGAGGAACCTGCAGAAACCGCTGATTAATAGGCGCTTCATCACAGGATGTCTGGACTTGTTTATTCTTCGTTTGGCCCATAAAAGTATCAGGAGTCTGATGTCGTCATAGGAATGTGGTAAGGCTGTGGCCGGTAGCATTCTTTGGAATCGTAAGCCAATCAAAGGTTGTTGACAAGGCTCCGGAATTTCCAGTTGACAGACAGAGAGAGAGGTAGAGGTAGAGAGAGAGAGAGAGAGAGACAGAGAGAGAGAGTGCTCTGAAATTAGTGACTTGCAACAATGCCTTGCTTTGTGGTTGAGTCTTTTGGCCTTTTGACATTTGGTTCTTGGCGTCTTGCTTGAGACCAAACATGCTATTAGACTAGAGTAAAATATGTGGAGAGGAGATGAGGGACTTTTGGCTCTCAAAATATCCTTATCCTGATGTCATTTTTGTTCTAAAAACTTTTGTTAAAAAAAAAAAAAAGAAGAAGGAAAGAGGGGAAAAAAAGGCGGACTTCTTGTAGATGGTGTTTGAGGATCTTTCAGACTCAGATGTGGTACTTTGAAAATGATGATTGTAAATTAATTTTTAAATATAGATGCGTCCCCAAAAAGTGTTCCTCATATTGAAGCATTTACAGCAAATCCAATACCATTTTTGGGATGATTAAAGTCAAGGATGATTGAATCTAAACTCTCTTTCTCTTCCTCTTTCCAATTCCTCTTTTAGCCAGCAACATAGTGCTGATGTCTGCTAAGGCAGTGCTGGTGGACTTTGGCCTGACAGTGCAGATGACAGGGGATGTGTACATTCCCAGGGATCTGAGAGGCACTGAGGTGAGTGAATAATACTATCCTTCCTCTAATCTCATAGAAGATTTAAATGTTCCCTTAGTCTTTCCTCCACCGTGGGCCTCATTTGACAGCACTGGCTATAAGAGAGCTGCACCAGATTTTTTTTGTGGTTGTAGAATGGAATGGAGTGAAATTAGAAATTCTAAACTGAGTCAGAAAGCCTTTCCGTCGTTAGTATAATTGACACAGACAGCGTCACGGCGGAGTCGGCCTGCCCAGAGCAGTAGGATGTGGTGTGCCTGGTATCTTAGCTGGAATCAGCTGTACTTCGTGTGAATTATAATGTGGCTGTGATTGTGTACGTGTTTTTTCCTGCTCTGTCCAATACTGCTGTGAGAAAGCATCAGGTACGCAAAAGTGCATGCAAGCCAAAGCCACAGACCCAACAATACAAGGGAAGAATGTACTCAACCCTTGTTTCTCACTGTTTTTTTATTCACTCGCCCCCTCCACACACACACACACACACACACACACACACACACACCCACACACACACACACACATGAACACACACACACCCCAACCAACACCATAAATTCAATCCCTCCTTCTCTCTCTTGCTCTCTCTCTCTCCCTCTATGTTTCTTACCTGAGCGTGTTTTTCAGAAGTACATTGTCTGTATTTTTCTTCCCATCTATCTTTTCTTCCCTCTGTTTCTTCTGAATGTTTGAACGCACATATATCTACATCTCGGATTCTGACTATGAGGTAATGAACTGCTTCAGGGAGATGAGTAAGCGCTGGCAGGGGCGTGTTAGAGCCTGAATCTTCTCCGGGGATGTCAGAAGTCGCTCTGTAAACATATTTTGTGCAGACTCATCGCCTGAAACCCTCTTTAGTCGTCATGAGAGTTTGTAAAAGAATCTTGTTCAGGATAAGTGGTTCCTGCTGTGTAACATAAATCTAATTAGATTTCATACCAGACAGATTGATCTTGTGATATCAGAATTTATTACTAAGTGGTCATATAAACATTGTAAAGCATCGTTTATTTCCAATTACATACTTAATAGACATATATATACATGCACACGTACATACACACACACACGCGCGCACACGCACACACACTTGCAAAATAGTACATTATGTGAAATCTACGCTCGACTCCCAGATCCACCCCTTATTCCCTTATCACACCCTAATAGCTTGTGACCTGTACTGTAAAATACATCCAAGATGGGAAACTCCCAGCGCACACACACACACACACACACACACACATACACACACACACAACACAACACAACACAACACACACACACACACACACACACACACACACCGCAGACTGACAGTATTATCAACAAATGGCCAAGGCTGGAAATTCCAGATTGTGAGACGCCCTCTGGCTTGTTGACAAGAGGGCGCAAAACTCCCCCTAATACAGTAACACTTTTTACAGTTCACACAGTCAGGCCAGATGTTCCCAAGAGTTTAGTTTATTTCCCTCCCGCTTCTGTGATTCCAACATGGTTTTAATGTTATTGTGGACTAGTGTAATTTACAAGAAATGAGTCAACAGCCTGTCTCCAGCTGACAGTCAGCTTGTAAATGATTATCTCCAATGTCCTGAACTTTAAATATTGGTATCCGTCCATTACTTGTGTAATAGTTCTTGTCATTCATTAACACTGCCAGGAATACATGACTGTATTTCTCTCTCTTTTTCCTTAAGCAGCACCAACGCATAGTAGGCATTCAGTTTGTAAGACAACACTGTATTGTTCTTTGTTTGAACAACTAGGTTATATATAGAACCAGTTATAAAGACAGTATTGCTTTCCTTTGTCCTTCTTCACAGACTGTTGATCTTACAATAATCATTTATGTCTTTATCCTAGTGCATGTGTACATCTGTCTACTGTGGTGATATTATTCTGCCTGTGTGCTGTGCAAATCCTCTCATTAACAGAATATTTTTGTTATTCTCGTTTTTTTTTTTGGTTTAGATGTACATGAGTCCAGAGCTGGTTCTCTGTCGTGGTCATAACACAAAGACAGACATCTACAGCCTGGGAACTACCATCATTCATATGCAGACGGGTAGCCCACCCTGGGTCAGGAGGTACCCCCGCACTGCCTATCCTTCATACCTTTACATAGTGAGTACCTGTATATTCATATCCTCCACAACTTTATGTGTTCAGTGTACCGGCTTGCTTTGTATAGTGTGATGTGTTTCAGACTCTCTATTCGACGTGCACATGCTTCTTCCCTATATGTTCGAGAGTGTTGTTGTTCTGGCTGCTTTGCACGGGGAAACACCTGTTTGTGGTCAAATGTTGTCAGTGTGCGAGTCCTCCTACACAGTAAAGCCACAGTACCTACATGAGCAACGCCAGGCGTTGTTTTGACAGTCTAAGTCCTCCTCTTTCCTCTAATGTACAGCTGTTTATTTCTGGTGAAATGTTTCCACAGAACACAGCAGTTTTTATCCCCCCCCCCCTCCAAGATTCGTATCAGAGGGTCAGAGAGGTATGGGGTCTTGTGAACATTTATGTGAGGTTCTCTTTTCCATGATCTTAAGTGGAAGTCAGTTGTTAATACCCCGTTTTATTTTTAAATCCGTTTTCCACGACGTGCTTGTCGAGTTAATGTGGCTCGAGCTTCTGTTTTTAGATTACTTTATTGCGTATGTGTGTGATGCGTTTGAGAGTCATGTGACATACTTATTTCCCCCTTGAATAAACCACGAGATAAGGAATTGTTTTTTGGGCTGTTTGATTGGTCGGAATGCCCATAAATGTTCTTCCTTCTTCATTTTCATTCCTCAGGTTTTTTTTAATGCTTCGTTACACATCCAAGTCATTAACTAATTAAAAAGTCCTTGATTAGCTGAATCAAAGCAGCAAGACACCTAAAATGTGTACGGGCATGGGAAACAAACCTTCAGTCAAACGCATGGCAGAGTGCTACACGTGACAGTGAGCCTCGCGAAAAAACGTGGATAAGATCTCTGCCCAGAATTAGCCCTGCCCTTAGACTTCGACACAGAGTGGCAATCAGATCAGATATTTTCTCTATCACGTCACGTTGCTTTACTGAAACGCAGCTGAGTTTTCTCCGAATGCTGGTTGTTATCACAAGAAACCATAGCACAGTAAAAAGAATTGTTTTATCAGCACCAAAATGTGTACAAGTGTAATCAAGGAAGAAGAGGTACTGTTTTCTGAGAGGTCTGGGGAGTTTTATAATAGGATAATGTATTATATATGACAAGTTTGAACATACCCGAACTGGTTTACTGTCATCTTTACTGGTTCTATGCGTGTAAGTTATCTGATAAATGCTTAATGTTTTTTTCTCCCTTTTGCCTTTCAGATCCATAAGCAGGCACCTCCTCTGGAGGATATCTCAGAGGACTGCAGCCCAGCCATGAGGGGCCTACTGGAGCGAGCGCTGGAGAGAGTGCCCTCACGGAGGAGCACCGCAACCGAACTCTTAAACGAGGAGGCGTTGCACCCCCACCGTGAGGATCAGCCCCGCTGCTGGAGTCTAGACTCAGCCCTGGGAGAGGGTACACACCCGTTACTGCGCCAGCAAAGTCAAGTAACAGACAGTACGACAGGTAAGACACAGCTTCACTCACCAGCATACATATGAGCAGTCACACGTAATACTCTACTCTACTCTACCCACAATCAAAGGTCAATTAGAAAATGGCATGAATTATAAAATACAAACAACATGCGAACACAAGCGTGTACAAAGACATGCTCTCATATGCTCATATTTATAATATGTCTTATAGCCATCCTTATTTTTTTCTGTAACGATTTCTCTCTCTCTCTCTCTCTCTCTACAGACTCAACTCTATATACTGAGGACTCTGGGAAGAGAAAGGGTTCTCTCTATGTCGACCTAGGGGCCTTGGCAGGCTACTATAACTTTGTCCGGGGCCCACCAACCACAGAGTACGGCTAAGCCAGCCTCAGGAAGAGGGCTGGAGGATGAGTTCCGTTGTTCTCGAGGTGGACCGTAAAACGCGCCAGGCTCACAACGGTCGGACTGTCTGCGTGGCAACACCTTACGCGCATGTGAAGATGCTTGTATGTCACAGCTTAGCTGTCTAATATATATCATAAATAAAGTACAGTTCACGTGGTTAGGTTATGATAAAGGGACTGAATGAAGGGTGGACTGATCAGACGGTGTGACATAAGCAGGATGGGACAGTTCACGAGATTGTGGACAAACACTGTCCTGTTATAACGGTACAACAGAGTGAAGGTAATAGTATCTAAGAGAATGGGATGTGGTTTTTAGCTTAGATGTTCTTTATGAGACCAACTATAGGGGACAATTAAAATAGTTTTTTAAATGTGTGTATATGGGGTACTATAAGAAGTTTGACCCTGGATGTGCAATAGGGTTGCAGTGGTACAATGTTGGTTGAGTGGTTGATAACTGTAGAAGGGTTTGCTGGTACAGACCTTTGTTGCTTAGGTTACAAGTTGAGTTATTTAGTCTCTTTTTTTTTTGGCAAATAACCCTAATCTAAAATGCTGTTATATTAACATTTAGATATTGTTTATATGTAGAGGTAAAACTCTGGAAGAATGTTATGATTGATATGACCTAAAGTGCGTAAGTGTTGGTATACACCTGAGAATTCTGAAGTTCAATGCACTGGTCATAAATGGAGGCATATGTAGTGCAGTATGTCGTTTAGAACTGCAGATGTTTAGTGGAGATCTGCACTGTACAAATGTGGATGTGTTAAACTGGTTCATTTCTCAGAGAAATGGCTTGTAATAATCTGTGTTTTCTGATTTGATGCAAGTGTGCTGAGTGTGATTTTGGACAGATGTTCAGTTTTGTTAAATCACATTGTTTGTTTGTTTTTTTGTTTATTTGTTTGTTTGTCTGTTTTATATGTCTGAGATAGCTCAGGTTGGATTTCTGTTCCTGTGGAATGAAGTTTTATTGAGTAATTGCCATGCAAACTAGGCTAGAATGTTATTGTCATTTGGCCTCCATTAAATGTTTATGTCTCAAAATTAGAAAAAAAAAGTCAGCTTGTAAATCAGGGTTTCAGTTATGAGAAATAATTCTATTTTCTTTTTTTTCTCTTTTGTTTGTTTTTGTTTTTCTTTGTACAGTACTGGCACACATTTACCTAATATTACCAACACAGAACTCTGATGTTTTTTAAATATTTTTTCAGACACTGTACATGTTTTACATTCACTATATTTGTGAAATTTTATGTGCTTCAATAAAAACCCATGAAAATTTAAATCAAACTCTTCTTTAAAATTTGTAGTAGGTTCTCAAGTGCTTAGCTGTGAGTTTTATTTTAATTCATTAGGAACTGAAACTGAACAAGTGTGATTTACAAATAAAACTGGAAATGAATTAATAGCAGCAGAGAGTTTAGCGTAAATCTTTTACTGATGAACACAGAAAAAGTACCATCGATGTTCAGGGCTTCATTTCTTGTCTTAGCAGTAAACTGAAGGGGAATTATCATTTTAAATGAAGCAGGTCCTGACTACATATAGGGCAGAGACGGGTGCATTCTTTAGTTAAATCCAGTCAGAGTGGACATTCCAAGTGATTTCAGACGACAGTCTTGACAACTCAGTCCAGCTCCCGCTGTGATTTTCCTCCGCTGGCTAAAAGTCGCTCTGAATCATTTTTACTTTGAAGATTATAAATGATTTACGAAAAATTGCTCTTTTTTTTTTTTTTTTTTTTTTTAGAAGAAAATGAGATTACATACAGTTAAGCGTGAGGGGAATCAAAAGATCTGAGTTGGGGAAAACCTCTACGAAAATGTGAATTCTTTCTTGATTCATGTTTAACGTGAAGAGCATGAATCATCCAGTATCTATATGTGTGGTCACCAGATGCACAAAGCGATCGCCTGCCTGTGTCTGTTACCTTTTACATTTAGCTGCAAATGTCACATTTGATGCATAAGTCATACCGGCACACCCCCCCGCACCCGCCCTCTTTCTCCCCTCAATTTAGGACCCTGCTGGTAACCAAATCCAGTCACCCTCAGTTACACACACCTGCTCTCCCTCATTAAGGAAGTGGAAGAGAAAAAAGAGGAAGACGCCCCCATCTTTGATCTGCAGACAAAAGCGGAAAACATGGGTTCCCCTTTACCATTGTAAAAAAAAAAAAAAAAAAAATTTGTCCTTTTCTATCTCTCTGATAAAAATAGCCAGGCAATCTCTGTGAGGGTCTAAAATGTTCACTTAGTTCACTTATTAAATCAAGACAAAGCCTCTGCTGCTTTTAGAAGGAGCTGTTTCAGAGTATAAGTTCACTATAACTGTTTGTGTGCATGCATTTGGTTAGACTGTACGGTGCATGTTGGTATGCATGTCACATGCATGTGCTTTTATAAATACAGTGCATATGGAAAGTTTTTAGATCCTTTCAAGTTTTCCACATTTTGTTATGTTTCAGACTCATCTTAAAATGGATTCAGTTCCTTTTTTTGTCATCAATCTACACACAATACTCCACAATGACAAAGCAAAAACAGGTTTTTGGAGTGTTTTGTTAATTTATTAAAATAAAAGACTGAAATATCCTGTTTACGTAGGTATTCAGACCCTTTGTTATGACACTAAGAATTGAGCTCTGCTGCATCCTACTTCTATCAATGGTCCTTGAGATGCTTCTACAACTTGATTGGAGAACACCTGTGCCTATCTGAACTCATTGGACATAATTAGGAAAGGCACACACCTGTCTATATAAGGTGTATGTCAGTGTGAAAACCAAGCTATGAGGTCGAGAGAATTGTCTGTAGACCTGTGAGACAGGATTGTGTGAAGACACACTTCTGTGGAAGAATACAAGAAAATTTCTGCAGCATTGAAAGTGCCCAAGAGCACAGTAGCCTCCATCATTCTCAACTGGAAGAGATCTGGAACCACCAACAGTTTACATATATCTGGCCGCCCAGACGAACCAAGTAATCGTAGACGAATCGCCTTGGTCAGACAGGTAACCAAGAACCCAATGGTCACTACAAATGAGTTCCAGAGTTCCTTTGTGGAGATGGGAGAACCTTACAGAAGGACAGCTATCAGTGCATCACTCCACCAATCAGGCATTTATGGTAGAGTGGCCACATGGAAGCTGTAACAAAGGGTCTGAATACTTATGTAAACAGGATATTTCAGTCTTTTATTTTTAATAAATGAAAACACTCCAAAAACCTGTTTTTGCTTTGTCATTGTGGAGTATT